>NC_057809.1:25026999-25035875 GCF_018294505.1 Triticum aestivum
ATCGGGAGGGCAAAGGCAGGGGGCCGCCGCCACCAGCGACCCCGGGGCCAGGCCGGCCGCGGGCGCCAGCGACGGCGGCGGGGAGAAGGGGAGAGGGGGGGCTGGAGGGGGGAGAGATCGGGGCGCGGCCGGCCGCCCGTGGGGGCGGCGCGGTCGCGAGAGGGGAAGGGGGATGGTGTATCTTTCCGTCTCTAGGGAACCTTTCCGTTTGATTCATCTTCGGTCTTGCCAGCTAGGGCCTAAATTTCCAACATGGCTCAGATGGCACACACACGTATGGACTCTTGATATATCAAACACAAGCATAAATGACAAAATACCAGATTGGTTTTGGATATCAGCTTCCTCTGTAAAGTATCTGAATATCCAAAATAATCAGATCACAGGAGTCCTACCATCAACAATGGAATTTATGAGAGCAGAAGAAATGGATTTCAGTTCTAACCAGCTTGGTGGTCCAATACCTAAGCTTCCCATCAATATAACCGGCCTGGATCTCAGTCAGAACAATATAGTTGGCCCACTACCACTAGACTTTGAGCACCAAGGCTTGAAACACTTCTTCTATATAACAATATGATCTCCGGCGCCATTCCTTCTTCTTTTTGCAAGTTGCGATCATTGCAGTTGTTAGATCTATCAAGAAATAATCTCAATGGGTCAATCACTGATTGCCTAGTCAATGGGTCCAACACAAACATGACAGGTCTGAGTATCACTAATCTAAGCTTAAGAAACAACAACCTCTCGGGTGCATTTCCTTTGCTACTGCAGAAATGTACACGACTCATCTTTCTTGATCTCAGCAATAATCAGTTCTCTGGGACTTTACAAGCATGGATTGGGGAGAAGCTATTGTCTTTGTCATTCTTACGACTGAGATCCAATATATTTTATGGTCACATTCCAGTTGAGCTTACGAAGTTTGTTAATCTGCAATATTTGGACCTTGCGTACAACAATATATCAGGGAGCATACCGAGATCTATTAGTAATTGCACAGGCATGGCACAAACAAGAGGCAACTCTGATAATCTTCGGTATGCCTTCAATTATATATCTGGGGTTAATGACAATGTACTAGTTGTCTACAGTGAGAATTTCACAGTACTCACGAAAGGTCAAGAGAGATTATATACAGGAGAATTCATATATATGGTGAATCTTGATTTATCTTGTAATAGTCTTACCGGAGCGATACCCGCAGATATCAGCACTCTCGTCGCATTGAAGAGCCTGAACTTATCATGGAACAATTTCAATGGAAAAATCCCTGCGAATATTGGTGCCTTGATGCAAGTGGAGTCACTCGACCTGTCACACAATGAGTTGTCCGGTGAAATCCCTTCAAGCTTATCGGCTCTAACATCATTGAGTCGTCTGAACCTGTCCTACAACAATCTGAGAGGAAAGATACCAACTGGAAATCAACTGCAAACACTTGAAGACCAGGCATCTATTTATATTGGCAACCCGGGTCTCTGCGGTCCTCCTCTCTCGCTGAATTGTTCACAGTCCAAGCCAATTCCAGGAGAAAATCATGGAGATGCATGTGACGGCAACGTGGTTTCGTCTTTCATCGCCACGGGTTCCGGATATGTGATGGGTCTCTGGGTGGTCTTCTGCACGTTCTTGTTCAAGAGGAGATGGAGAGTTTCGTGGTACTCGCTCTGCGACAGCCTGTATGACCGGGTTTATGTGCAAGTGGCTGTTACCTGGGCTTCCTTGAGAGGTAAAAAGTAATGGGTAGAAGCTGAGATCGCTAGCACTGGTTGTCTGGTTCTCTGTTTGCTCTGTTGTAATCTAATAAATACTCTGGAGATTTATCACGAATGCATCGATCGGTGTTCAAGTGTTCTTGTACTGGAAGCAGTCACAGATATGTATGTAGTCAAGGTTCACGCCTTTGACTGAGGCTGGTATAACTTGTTGCAAAGGTGTTCGTGGTATGATGTAGAGTAGTGTCAAGTAGTGCTTGCCTGCATGATACATCTGAACATATACTTTTGTGCATACATGATTGCCGCAGTTAATTACTTGATGAGTGGCTCATTTTCTCGAGCGGTTCCAGCACAATAGACTGTTTGTTGTTTCCATTCCTGTATGAAAACTTCTCTAGTACTGAAGTAAGATGCTTGATAGTAGAAGATGGTTGCTATTTTCGCAGAAAGTAATAGGCCTCAATGCAATGAGGTGAAGCCAGTTGCCGGCTAGTGTCGGACGAAGAAACTATTTGTTTGTACAAAACGCTTGATAACAGTTTTGCTGCTGCCCTGTTGCTATTTTTCCTTTGCAGCTTGAACCTGAATGTGTTTTTGACTTTTTGTTGGTAGAAAATCGGTGGAAAACCCTTGTTTTCAAGACAAAACGAAAAGGTACAGAAATTTTAGTGTAGACCGCCCCTTTTCTCTAAAAGAGGAGATTAATGTTTGACAGTATATATAGGCTGGCCTTGTGACTGATCATCACTTTTCCTGCATGAGGTGATGGAAAGTAAACGAAACAAGTATCTGCAAATAGAAATTTTAAGAGAAAAGGTCTCCGGTTCGAACCCGGGTGAAGCCATCGTTCTAATTTTGCTCCCAACTATATTTTTTCCTCACACGCATATGTCATAGCAGGTAGGAGTATATATTTTGTTAGTTTATAATTACACGATGCTATTGTAGGCATACATTCCCCTTTCTCCTCAATCCACATACAAACTGTAAAAATAACAATCCGATTATAATGCAACAACGACAAAGCCTTCTGTCCCAATCAATTCGGGGCAGGCTTATCCGATTATAATGCAAGGCAACAAAATCTTGTACTAGTACCCCGCAAAAAAAAAACCCTACCAAATTTCAATGGACGCAAGACTGTGAAATATGCTCTACAAGTATCATCAGCCAGTTTGTTCTTTTCTCTCTCCAACTCTCAGTTCGTTACCGGAGTGAGTATCATACTAGTGCTATCATCTTCTGAACACAAGGTGTTCTGTTTTTTCTGTCAGATAAAATATACTGCTAGTTCAGAACAAATAATGCAGAGAAGCAAAAACGGGCGCCGTCAGTCCACAGCAGATTACAGAAGTACAGGTCTCCATCCCCACTTCACAGACGCAGATTCATTCCCTTGTTGCCGGCACCGGCGAGGAGGGCCGGGGCAGCGGGAAGGAGGCGCTGGGGTGGCTCGGGGTCGTGGGGGAGTTCTTCCACCGGATCGCCGCCAGCCCGCTCGACGGCGTCTCCGTCCGTCCTCGTCACCGGCCTCCAGATTGCCAGGTCATCTCCTTCCTCCGTCCCTTGCCCGAGCACATGGAACTTCTTTCATATCCATCTTATTTTGGGATGGGATCTCTTTGCAATGAAACTCATCAGTTTTTTTATATGATAGGCATATACTGAACATTAACAATATATACATATAAATTATACAATTCTTACGATATTTATATTTAGGATCAGTAGTACCCAAAACATTATATATGCTCATCTTTTCATTTCCAGACATATTCATGTTCAGATACTTAGATATTTCCTCACAACGAGGATTATTATTAACCAAAGCGTCATACATTCTAGATGTCCAGATATTGATTGAAAGAGTGGGGAGAGGGAAAAATAGCTTGGACCATGGAGTACGTCAAAAATAGCTGTAGAAGAACGGCATTGAGCTTCAGGTTGCTGTCAATCCCTGGCTCCACTCCGCTCTCCAGTGGCTGCAATTAAATTCCAAGTCAAAAGAAGACCTGGTCGGTCTGCTACCTCTGATCCCAAAACGTATAACAGAGGGAACCCATGAACAAGGACAGAACAGAATACCGACCAGTCACCTTCTCATGCAAATGGCTGGTGTTGAAGTTCACACGTAGCACAAGTCATGTTCCTGTGTATAAACGACAACCAGTAACAAGAAATTTCGCCTCCGATGTCACTGTAGTGTAAGCAGCTAACCATCACAGGAAATTCAACATTCAGGACATCAAGAATTATTTATTTTTCTGGACCAGGTGACACCAAGAGTTTGATTTACATATACATCACACATATAAAGGATTTCCTGCACCAAGAAAAACATATATCCAATCCTCAAAATGAAGAAAAAGAAGAAGAAGAAGATCATACATCATGGCAAAAGCACCCATGGACACGCTTCAACTCTCCTGCATCCAGATAGCCATAGCCTTTCTCTTGTTCACTCATGCCAATAGCACCAGAGAGGACACATCTCCCCTGCATCCAAACAATACGGTCACTAGCTGTATTGCTGGTGAGAGGTCTGCCCTTCTCGCCTTCAGGGCAGGTCTATCAGACCCTGCCAACCTCCTTTCATCATGGAAGGGTGCTGACTGTTGCAGATGGAAGGGCGTGTATTGCCGCAACAGAACCGGCCATGTTGTCAGGCTGGATCTGCAAGGCACTTATTGCAACGGTGATTGGATGAGATACGAATATATGGTATCAGGCAGAATAAGCTCCTCATTACTTGGTTTACAGCATCTACAATATCTCGATCTCACACTACCAGAAAAACTTGTTTTGCCGACAGCCATATATATGCCGACGGCCCCCGTCGGCATATATGGGCATACCCCGACGGCCCAACTAAAGCCGTCGGCGTATAACCATCTATGCCGACGGGGGCCGTCGGCATAGATAAGCCGTCGGCGTTTCTCCGAATATACCGACGGGGGCCGTCGGCATAGAGCAGGCCGTCGGCATATCGCGTGGGCCCGTCTACCCGGGCGGCGACGACTGTTTGACAGCGTCAGGCTACGCCGACGGGCTAACGATGGCCGTCGGCATAGCTATGCCGACGTCATCGATCCGCCGCGCCGCCACGTCATCGATCCGCGTCGTTCGCCGGTCCCGTGGGGTGGCATTTCTATGCCGACGGCTAGGCCGTCGGCACAGGCCTGGCCCATGGTTTTTGCCACGTCATTGATCCCCGCCCTATGCCACGTCATCGATCCAGGGCTCTACCGTTCCGTGGTCGTAGCTATGCCGACGGCTTTGCCGTAGGCATAGATTTCTAATAATATTTTTATATTTTTTGTATTTTCTCTTATTATTTTTTATTTTTTTCCAATACTAATTTCATTAACTTAAATGTACAGAAAACATATATCGATTGCCCCCCACACGGGCCTTCTTCCGTCGTGTCACGGAAAGGTTAGACGGGACGGGCCGGGTACCTGTGGGGGGTAGCAATGCCGCCAGGTGTTGCGGTGGGCCCTCCTACGGTTGTGGAAACGTGGTGGCAGGCGCAGGCACGCGGCTCCGGGGTGTGTCCCCTCCCCCCTCACGGGCGTCGATGCCGCCGTGCCCCGGAGGGGGGAAACGGCCACGTCGGGCCGACGCAGAGGGATTCTTGGGGTGGGTTGTGCCGGGACTGTGTTGGGGGTGTAGCTATGGTTGGGCTATGACAACAAGGTGAAAAGGTCCACCGGTCAAACTACGTCCAGCGAAAGTCAAAGGGATAGACCCGGCGGTCGTCTGTGTCAGGGGTAGACGGGACGGGGTACCTGGGAGGTAGCAATGCCGCCAGGTGTTGCGGTGGCCCTCCTACGGTTATATAAGCATGGTGGCAGGCGTAGGCACCCGGCACGCGGCTTGTATGAGGTCCCGGTGTGACGCTCCGGTGGCATTGCTACCCCCCTAGGGCCCCCGTCCCACCTAACCCTGTAGCGTTTGACCACGGGATCTACCCCTTTGACTTTGCACGGACGGGCTTTGAGCAGTAGACATATCCACCCGGTTGTGTAAGGTCAGCCCAGAGGCCCACGGCAACATCTGGCCCGGATGTTGCTCCAAAGTGTTCCTATGGGCTGACCTAACTCAACCGGGTGGGGAGGTCCACTGGTCAAAGCCCGTCTGTGCAAAGTCAAAGGGCTAGATCCCGTGGTCAAACGCTACAGGGTTAGGCGGGACGGGGGCACTGGGGGTAGCAATGCCACCGGAGCGTCGCACCGGGCCCTCATACATGCGGGGTGGTGTGGTGGCATGTCCGAAGAGGCGGGACGCGTCTCCGGTGCGTGCCCCCCCCCCTCACGGACGGCGATGATACGGTAGCAGACGTTCTACGGTAACGATGCGGCGTCAATATTACTAAATACTCGGAGCGCGATAAAATCATGAGTTTTTTTTGCACGACGTGGGCACATGTGCTATAGGAACGATGGTATTTTTTCATAATTTTTGGTGATGGAGAAGTATCCGAAAAATTCCCTCTACGCGGATTGCCCTTCGCGCGTCTAAGGCTGTGGCCGGCGGCCTCCGGGGGCTAGCATGCCGCCAAATCTTGCGTAGGCGGCCTCTCACAAGTCTGGAAGTGTTGTGGCGGTTGCAAACGCCCGGCACGCGTGTCCGGGGTGTGCCCCCCCCTCACGGACGGCGCCGCCGCCGGCACCTGGAGGGAGGAAACGGACGCGTGGGGTCTACACGGAGGGGATCTTGCTGTGGGTCTGGCCCGGATGTTGCTCCAAAGTGTTCCTATGGGCTGACCTAACACAACCGGGTGGGGAGGTCCACTGGTCAAAGCCCGTCCGTGCAAAGTCAAAGGGCTAGATCCCGTGGTCAAACGCTACAGGGTTAGGCGGGATGGGGGCACTGGGGGTAGCAATGCCACCGGAGCGTCGCACCGGGCCCTCATACATGCGGGGTGGTGTGGTGGCATGTCCGAAGAGGCGGGACGCGTCTCCGGGGCGTGGCCCCCCCTCACGGACGGCGATGACACGGTAGTAGACGTTCTGCGGTAACGATGCGGCGTCAACATTACTAAATACTCGGAGCGCGATAAAATCATAACTTTTCTGCACGATGTGGGCACATGTGCTATAGGAACGATGGTATTTTTTCATAATTTTTGGTGATGGAGAAGTATTCGAAAAATTCCCTCTACGCGGATTGCCCTTCGCGCGTCTACGGCTGTGGCCGGCGGCCTCCGGGGGCTAGCATGCCGCCAAATCTTGCGTAGGCGGCCTCTCACAAGTCTGGAAGTGTT
The DNA here is from genome assembly GCF_018294505.1 of Triticum aestivum. NCBI lineage: Eukaryota > Viridiplantae > Streptophyta > Magnoliopsida > Poales > Poaceae > Triticum > Triticum aestivum. The sequence goes on from NC_057809.1 coordinate 25,033,987, forward strand.
GTGGTGGTTGCAAACGCCCGGCACGCGTGTCCGGGGTGTGCCCCCCCTCACGAACGGCGCCGCCGCCGGCACCTGGAGGGGGGAAACGGACGCGGGGGGTCTACACGGAGGGGATCTTGCTGTCGGTCTGGCCCGGATGTTGCTCCAAAGTGTTCCTATGGGCTGACCTAACACAACCGGGTGGGGAGGTCCACTGGTCAAAGCCCGTCCGTGCAAAGTCAAAGGGCTAGATCCCGTGGTAAAACGCTACAGTGTTAGGCGGGACGGGGGCACTGGGGGGTAGCAATGCCACCGGAGCGTCGCACCCGGCCCTCATACATGCGGGGTGGTGTGGTGGCATGTCCGAAGAGGCGGGACGCGTCTCCGGTGCGTGGCCCCCCTCACGGACGGCGATGACACGGTAGTAGACGTTCTGCGGTAATGGTGCGGCGTCAATATTATTAAATACTCGGAGCGCGATAAAATCATGAGTTTTTTTGCACGCCGTGGGCAAATGTGCTATAGGAACGATGGTATTTTTTCATAATTTTTGGTGATGGAGAAGTATTCAAAAAATTCCCTCTACGCGGATTGCCCTTCGCGCGTCTACGGCTGTGGCCGGCGGCCTCCGGGGTCTAGCATGCCGCCAAATCTTGCGTAGGCAGCCTCTCACAAGTCTGGAAGTGTTGTGGCGGATGCAAACGCCCGGCACGCGTGTCCGGGGTGTGCCCCCCCTCACGGACGGCGCCGCCGCCGGCACCTGGAGGGGGGAAATGGACGTGTGTGGTCTACACGGAGGGGATCTTGCTGTGGGTCTGGCCCGGATGTTGCTCCAAAGTGTTCCTATGGGCTGACCTAACACAACCGGGTGGGGAGGTCCACTGGTCAAAGCCCGTCCGTGTAAAGTCAAAGGGCTAGATCCCGTGGTCAAACGCTACAGGGTTAGGCGGGACGGGGGCACTGGGGGTAGCAATGCCACCGGAGCGTCGCACCAGGCCCTCATACATGTGGATTGCTACCCCCCAGTGCCCCCGTCCCGCCTAATCCTGTAGCGTTTGACCACGGGATCTAGCCCTTTGACTTTGCACGGAAGGGCTTTTACCAGTGGACCTCCCCACCCGGTTGTGTTAGGTCAGCCCATAGGAACTCTTTGGAGCAACATCCGGGCCAGACCCACGGCAAGATCCCCTCCGTGTAGACACCACGCGTCCGTTTCGCCCCTCCAGATGCCGGGTACCGGCTCCCATACAGACGGTAAACTAAGAATCTAAAAATGTAATAATTGATTTGATTAAAAACTCTGGTATTCATCATTGAAAATGTACAATTGCTGTGAACCTTTTAGTGCTCGGGCACTGGGCCGGCTGCCTGAGCACACCCGGTGCCCGAGCACTGAAAAGTTCACAGCAACTGTCCATTTTCTGCATATAAGTCTAATGAACACCGGAGCTTATAATGTATGGATTAGTGAACTATTTAAACAGGTCTAATTGCTTTTCCCTCGGCGAGGTGGGACTATTTTTTTTTAAAAAGTAGTTGCCATCTATGCCTACGGCATAGCCGTCGGCATAGGCCTCCTTTCTATGCCGACGGCCTGGCCGTCGGCATAGAGCCACCCTTATCCACTCGATGGCCCTCTCGCTGTCAGGTGGGACCACTCCTATGCCGACGGCCTGGCCGTCGGCATAGGGCCGCCTTATCCTCGACACCCCGGCCCTCCTCCTCCACTTCTTTCTCTCCTCGCACCCCGATCCAACTCCCTCTCCTCGACACCCAACCGCCGCCGCCACCCTCTCCGCGCCGTCGATGCCCCCTAGCCGCTCGCCCCGCCACCGGCCGCCACCATCTCCACCCACCCGCGCCGCGCCGCCGCCATCTCCACCCACCCGCGCCGCGCCGCCGTCATCTCC
>NC_057809.1:25036220-25063087 GCF_018294505.1 Triticum aestivum
CGCCGCCCAACCCCCCGCCGCCTCGACCCCGCCCCGGCCTCCCGTCACCTCCACCGGCTGGCCGCGGCTCTCGCCGGCCCGCGCCCCTGCTGTGTTGGCCGGGCTTCTTCGGCCGGCCCAACCCCGCCCCGGCCCTCCCGTCACCTCCACCGCCGACCCCTGCCTCCAACGCCACCACCGCGACGCCTCTCTGCCGGTGAGCTAACACTTCTTTTTTTTCATTTTTTTTGCATTATTTAGCTACTGTTGGATGTATGAATGGATGCATGGATGGATGTTGGATGTTGTTAGGTTGCTAGATGGATGAATGTTGTATGTGTCTTAGATGGATGGAGGAATCTCGGTAAAACGAATTATTTTGCTACGGTTAGGTTGCTAGATGGATGAATCTCGGCAAAATGAATTATCGTAGTTAAAAAAGCAACTTGAGTCACTTAGTTTATAAAATTGTTAACGAAGATTTTATTTTCAGTTTGTGATGTTGTTAAGTAGCTATGTGAGATGTGCTTCAAATTTGGGATATGATAAGTGGTTATTTCATCATGATGATCTTGCTAAAAAAATTGATGTGTCAATGCTTAATGTGAGGTGATGACCTAAATTGCGATATGATTATTTCTTCCAAATTTGATAGTTGACAAAATATGATTTTTCTTTATAGTTTAGAGTGTCAATGCTTAATGTGAGGTGATGACCTAAATTTTTTTCCACTCGGTGTAATTAACAGGATTTGTGGTGTTCCATCTTCGTGGAGTGATTGTCGACGTTGGAGGTGTTGGTCCACGATCGTCCCTCTGCTTTGATCGACTACATCGGAGGGTGAGCAACAATTCCATGACCTCGCCCACTTTTTTTCCATGTCACTAGATTAAAATTTCACATCAAGTCCCGTAACCTAGGTCTCCCGCCCGAAAGGGTTGCATCGATTAATATGCATTCAATTGCATATTTATCACCGCAGCTCTTTCGGATTGTCCAGCGTTTTCCATGGACAGCCCGAGGATGTGTAGATTGGGTATGTTCTCCATGTTCTACCCCGTTCCGAGACAGGATTTCGGCGGTGCCTCCCCGTTGTTCTCCGGAGCACATTCTCTCGGCTATTTGCCGAGACGTGTATCTGGAGAACAGCGGGGAGGTGCTGCCGAAATTTTGTCTCGGAACGGGGTAGAATGGAGAACGTACTCAATCTACACATCCTCGGGTGGGATTAGGACCCATCTTTACCTATTAGAGATGTAGGTGGATTAAACGCGGTAGAAACTAAAAATTTGATGTGATTAATTTAAGTGAATCCTTAATTATGTTGTGTGGGTTGCAAAACAGCACAGGATGGCAGATAATCAGTGGATGTACAGTGGTTTTATCCGTCGGAATCGAGTAACATCAGAGTGGATCGCGAAAACCGATATGTATTTGAAGGAGATATTTATGCTTTGTGAGATTTCTTATATGCTTGGTGGTGATGATACTTATATGTTTATGCTTTGCGATGCTTTTTATGATGTGTGATGATGAATTTGTTGTGTGATGCTGCTAGGCCAGCTGTTATGTGATGTATATATTTGTTGTGTGATGATGTATATTCAAATGAATTGAGCTGAAACAAAACAGAAAAAAGAAAAAAAAACAGACAGAAACTATGCCGACGGCCAGGCCATCGGCATAGAGCTGCCGTGAGCTCCCGGTGGCTGCCACGTGGCACGTCTATGCCGATGGCCTAGCCGTCGGCACAGTTTCAAACTAGGTCGACGGCTAGGCCGTCGGCATAGACCTGCTCCAGGAGCTCCCAGTGGCTGCCACGTGGCAGGTCTATGCCGACGGTCTGGCCGTCGGCATAGTTCCAAACTAAGCCGACAGCTAGGCCGTCGGCATAGACCCGCCCCAGGGGTGACGCCTGCTCGCCACGTGGCACGTCTATGCGGCCGTCGGCTTAGTTTGAAACTATGCCGACGGCTAGGCCGTCGGCATAGACGTGCCATGTGGTGAGCAAGTGTTGGTCAGCACTTGACGACGGCCACCATTAGGCGATAACGTTGCCGACGGCCAGGGCCGTCGGCATAGATGTACGGACACCGTCGGGATAGGGCCTATGCCGACGGCCTTCCTGGCTACGCCGACGGATATGTTGCCGACGGCCCTATGCCGACGGGGGCCGTCGGCATAGGCCTGTCCCGACGGCCGTCGGCATAGGGTGCGATTCCGGTAGTGTGAGTTGCAATAGCTTCTACGAGATACAAATACCGGAGTTCATGGGTTCTCTCCGTAAGTTGAGATATCTCGACCTATCATGGTCACCGTTCATTGGAAGGATACCGCCGCAGCTCAGTAATCTCTCCAACTTACAATACTTAAATCTTGAGTTCTACTCGTACGTCAGTGATGATTCTTCCTTCCATACTGATATCACCTGGTTATCACAGTTAACTTCCATTGAGCACCTGGATATTACTGGGGTGAACCTCAGTACAATTGTTCACTGGCTTACGGTTGTGAACATGCTTCCAACTCTGAAAGTTCTCCATCTTGCCAATTGTCAGCTTAGAAGTAGCCCTGATTCTCTTCCACTCTCGAACTTGACATCTCTTGAAACACTGGACTTTTCAGGCAATGACCTTCATAAACGTGGCACACCCAACTGGTTTTGGGATTTAACTAGCCTCAAGAATCTAGATATCTCGTCTAATGGTTACTATGGCCCGTTCCCGGACGATATAGGTAATATGACCTCGACTGTGGAGCTTGATTTATCAGCAAACAACCTTGTAGGCATGATACCGTCCAACTTAAAGAACCTGTGTAATTTGAAGAGATTGGTTTCTTCCATGAACAATATCAATGGGAGTATAGCAGAGTTATTCCATCGATTACCCAGCTGTTCACAGAATAAACTACAAGAGTTGTTACTACCAGGCAACAATCTGACTGGAAGCCTGCCGACTACACTAGTAGAGCCCTTGAGAAACCTGAGCTGGCTGGATCATGCTGAGAACAAACTCACTGGTCATGTCCCGGTGTGGATAGGAGAGCTCACACAGCTAACGACGTTGGTGCTTAACTCTAATAACCTGGACGGGGTCATGCATGAAGGCCATTTATCACGTCTAGCTATGTTAAAGGAATTGACACTGTCAGACAACTCCATTGCCATCACACTGAGTCCAACTTGGGTTCCTCCTTTCAGCCTAAATTGGGTTGGACTTCGGTCCTGTCAGCTAGGGCCTAAATTCCCAATGTGGCTTAAATGGCAAACAGACGTAGTGAGTCTTGATATATCAAACGCAAGAATAAATCACATGCTACCAGGTTGGTTTTGGATAGCAACTTCCTCAGTAGACTATCTGAATATACGAAATAATCAGATTACAGGAGTGCTCCCATCAACAATGGAATTTATTAGAGCAGGGGTAATGGATTTCAGTTCTAACCAGCTTGGTGGTCCAATACCTAAACTTCCCATCAACCTAACTGACCTGGATCTCAGTCGGAACAATCTAGTTGGGCCACTACCATTAGACTCTGGAGCTCCAGGGCTTGAAAGACTTTTTCTATATAACAACATGATCTCTGGGGCCATTCCATCTTCTTTGTGCAAATTACAATTTTTGTGGTCGTTGGATCTATCAAGAAATAACCTCAATGGATCAATTACCGGTTGCCTAGTCAAAAAGTCCAGCACAAACATGACAGAACTGACTCTGAGCATCGTTAATCTAAGCTTGAGAAACAACAACCTCTTGAATTTCCTTCACTTCTCCAGAAATGTCCACAACTCATCTTTCTTGATCTCGGACATAATCAATTCTTTGGGACTTTACCAGCATGGATTGGGGAGAAGCTATCATCTTTGTCATTCTTACGACCGAGCTTACGAAGCTTGTTGATCTTCAATATCTGGACCTTGCATACAATAATTTATCAGGGAGCATACCGAGATCTATTGTTAATTGTACAGGCATGACACAAACAAGAGACAACTTCGATGATCTTCAGAATGCGTTAACTTCTCAAAGACAGAGTGGTGAAAATCAAGCAGTTGACTATACTGAGAATTTCACGATACTCACGAAAGGTCAAGAGAGACTATATACAGGAGAAATCGTATACATGGTGAATCTAGATTTATCCTGTAATAGTCTTACCGGTGAGATTCCTGAAGAAATCAGCACTCTTGTAGAATTGAAGAACCTGAACTTATCATGGAACAACTTCAATGGAAAAATCCCTGAGAATGTTGGTGCCTTAATGAAAGTGGAGTCACTCGACCTATCACACAATGATTTGTCCGGTGAAATCCCTTCAAGCTTATCGGCTCTCACGTCACTGAGTCGCCTGAACCTGTCCTACAACAATCTGAGAGGAAAGATACCAACTGGAAATCAACTGCAAACACTCAAAGACCCAGCATTTATTTATATTGGCAACCCTGGCCTCTGTGGTCCTCCTCTCTCTGTAAATTGTTCGTCACTGCCTGAGCCAATTCCAGAAGAAAATCACAGAGATGCAAGCGGTGACTTGGTTTCATTTCTCCTCGCCATGGGCTCTGGATATGTGATGGGTCTCTGGGTGGTCTTCTGCATCTTCTTGTTCAAGAGGAGATGTAGAGTTTCGTGGTATTCGCTCTGTGACAGCCTGTATGATTGGGTTTATGTGCAAGTGACTGTTACCTGGACTTCCTTGAGAGGTAAAATCAATGGGTAGAAGCTGAGATGAGAGGACCATCACTGGTTCTTGGTTTGCTCTCATGTAATTCAATAAATGCTTTTGAGATTTATCATGAACATATCAATATCGATATTCAGGTATTGTACTAGAACTAATCGGGATATGTATTCAAGGTGCATACCATTGACTGAGATTGGTATGCTGTTTTTCATGTTGTACTAGAACTAATTATATATATGTATTTGATATAATCTGGAGATTTATCATGAATTATCAATTGATATTCCAGTGTATTGTACTGGAACACTTCACGCACATGTATGTATTCTAGGTGCACTGTATTGGAGCTAGCCATGCACATGTATGAATTCTAGGTGCATGCCATCAACTGAGGTTTGTATATATGATGTGTTTTCTATGTGCTTTCTGTTGTTGGCGCTTTTCTTTTATAATATTTCCATGGTAAATACTGATACGTCGGGCAAAACTCAAATGGCAAAGATAAGGAGGGTGAAACCGGTGATGGCAAGCATGATGATGACATGACAGGTGATGTAGCTGATTCTGATTTTGTTCTGGCCTGGCAAGAGCAATAGTTGAGAAGAACCCAGACCGTACTATGGAGAGAAAATTAATGTCCTTTTTTGCTTTGGCTGAGGTCTCTATGCAAAGAGGTGGTGCCTGTTTTTGCATATAACCGTTGGATGTTTTTTATAGTCATGCCACCGTATCCGATTTACAGATGACATAGACTACTGCTTCAAAGCTTCAGCTCTCTTGGATTAGTTGGTTCAGTCTGACCATTGTCAAACTGTCGAACTGTATCCACCCTGTGGTAATGACTGTGTCAGTTGTCGTCAGTTGTCTGCCTCTGCTCTATAGTAGTATAATAAAGCAACATATTTTTTTTGCAACCCAAGTGCTGTTATGTATCCTTATCTTAGCACAGGTTCCTTCACTTGCATAAGTGCACATGTTATTGCATGTGTACAGGGAAAATGTGAGGGCAGATAATGCTTGTATCGTTTAGATATTGGCTTTGTTAATTTGTTTAATTCAGCCCTAGAAACTCGTGCATATTGTGCGAGTTAGGGTCCATGCTTGGAGGTGCGATCCAATATTGTGCAACGGCTATCTTACTATGCGAGTCACATATGCAGAACCTGACAATGCTCTGGAAGCTTTGTTGGTTGATAATGATGCATCTGCTTCTGAAGCAAGGGGGCTCAGGAAATCTGCTCTGGAAAATGAGATATTCTTCGGTGGCATATTTATTTTCTTGCTTATAAGGATTTTCTTTTTTGTTGACATATCTTTCGAATCAGGTTGAAGAACTGGACCAAATGATGTCAACCCCAAAAGCAGGCATGTAATCAGTGAAACCAAACCAATCAGTCAGCAAGAGGTGGAATGATAAAAGCCAAAACAGGTTCAGGTTTGCTTTCAACATGTTGTCTTGAAAAAGCTAGCATATGCACACACAGATAATAACAACGGCTATCTTACTATGCGAGTCACATAAGCAGAACCTGAAAAATGCTCTGAAAGCTTGGTTGGTTGATGATGACGCATCTACTTCTGAAGCAAGGGGGCTCAGAGAAATCTGCTCTAGAAAATGAGATAGTGTTCTTCAGTGCCATATTGGCTGAAAGCGGGCAAGGTAACAAACAATTTCAACCCCAAAAGCAGGCATGTAATCAGCGAAACCGAACCAATCAGTCAACAAAAAAGGTGAAATGACTATGCTTGGGGTGGAACTATATATGGTCAATGCTCGCTCGCTGAGAACGGCGCGAACAACACTCCATACATTAATATTCGCAAAAAAAGCACTCCATACATTAAAGTAGTTTCCACTTTCCGATGCTTGAGGAAAGCAAGAAAAGATAATCAGGTCGGCATGAGACTGACAAAATGCAGCAAAAAGATTGAACGAAAGAAAAAGAAATGTATACAGATTTGGCTCAATAAATGGAATTTTGAAATGTGAAAACACAAAAAGAATTTATCAGAGCCAAGTTTCGATCTTGGGAGCTATGGGTTACTCGGCCTGTTCTCCTGCTTTCTACTGCTTCCTCATTGTATTTGCACCTACGACTGCTGTCGTGACACGGCTTGAATACATTGTTTGCTTGGGATTCGACCGGGCATGCTCTAGCCAAGCGAGCTGAAGCCGAAAGAGCAGCAGCAGCAGCAATCAACAGCGGACGCTGCTCCTGAAGAAACTCAAGTTCCTCAAGGAACCGAAGAGGGAGAAGACAGCGCTGGTTCAGGCGAGTCAACATCCACACTCTCTGCTGGACCCCGCAGGTCAGATAGGCCTCATATGAAGTCCAGCCGGTACGCAGGGAAGGAATAGATCACATACTTAGGCAGGACCCACTTGTAAGAGTTGTGTGGTGTCGTGTGCTTTAATTTAATTAGCTCTATTTCTGTCAGGAGAGGCATCCAGTGGATCGTTTGAAATGTTGAACCCTGAAAGGGCGAACCTCTCTCTTCTTCTCCAAGATGTAATCAGGACCTGAGTGGCTAACTTTGGCTAGAGGAAGGAAAATCTTGTGATGTTCTTGAGAGATACTACAAGTAGGATCGCAGTAACAATTGGTACATTGGAAAAGGCAGCACCGGTACGTTCCCACCTTTGACAATGACTGCAGATTCTTGATTGATCTCTTTGACTTTCTGGAAGAAATTCGTGTTCTATCCACAGATGAGGCTGCGCTTCGACGTGATGCGCGGCTTGCTTTGGCTGCGTCGATCGGGCGCCAGTGCGCGCACTGGCATCAAAGAGGGAAACGCCGGGCGGTGTGCGAGGGTGACGAGAACACCCGGTTCTTTCACGCCTCGGCGTCGCCGCAACTCCATCAGCACGCTGGAAGTTGAAGGGGTCTAGGTGGTGGACCATGCAGGGAAGGCCGCAGCGCTGCTGGCCTACTACTCCGCGCTTCTGGGCCGGCCCAGGACGGCTGTGTGGCGGTTCGACCTGGCGGGCCTCTATGCCCAGGCGCCTCGGGCCGATGGCGCGAAACTGGTGGCTCGTTTTGATCTCGCCGAGATCAAGACGACGGTCAACAAGCTCGATCGATCGAGCGCGCCTGGCCCCGATGGGCTCGGTCCCGCCCTCTACCAGGCGGCGTGGGGGGCGGTGGCCGGCGATCTCCACCGACTTTTTGACGAGTTCCACGCCGGCACTGCTCGGTTGGACGGGATTAATCGAGCCTACGCCGCTCTGCTCCCCAAAGGCGGGGAGGGGGGGGGGGTGCCGACGCCTGCGTCCTTCCGCCCGGTCTCGCTGCAAAACGAAGATGTGAAGATACTGTGCCGAGGGCTCACGTCGAGGCTGCAGCAACAGATCCCCCTCTTGATCGATGAAGACCAGGTAGGGTTTGTGCGGGGGCGAAGCATCTCCGAAAATTTCGTCTACGCCACTGAGCTTGTGCAGTGCTGTCACCGGCGAGCGGCGTCCACGGTGGTTCTTAAGCTTGAGTTCGCCAAAGCTTTCGATTCCATCTGCTGGGCGAGCCTGCGCGCAATCAGGGAGGTGCGGGGGTTCCCGTCCCGGTGGTGCGACTGGATCGACTCCCTCTTTCACTCATCACGCTCGGTCGTTCTGCTCAACGGCGTGCCGGGGCGATGGTTCCAGGTGAAGTGTGTCTCAGGCAGGGGGACCCCGTCTCCCCCTACCTCTTCCTCATCGTCGCCATAGATCTATGCCTACGGTTGCAATCGGCATAGACCCGTCGGCGTAGATATCGTCGGCGTAGTCTTGTCAGACCGTCGGCATAATATAGCCGTCGGCATAGGGGCCTATGCCGACGGCCTGGCGTCAGCCGTCGGCATAGTTTAGCCGTCGGCAGTGTTTTTCGTCTGACAGCAACGGACGGCGCCGTCAAAAGCGCTGACGAATCATGCAATGCCACGTGGTACGCCGTAGGCATAGATGAATCTATGCCGACGGCTTTGCCGTAGGCATAGCTCTGCCACGTGTCGTTCCCTGGTTCCTCCTGGCGGCAGGGCTCTGCCTACGGCAAAGCCGTCGGCATAGATTTCCATCTATGCCTACGGCAAAGCCGTCGGCATATATATGCCATGTGGCGAGCCCTGGTAACTCCTGGGCTTATATATGCCAACGGCTTTGTCGTAGGCATAGTTTCTTTTTTTTATTATTGTCCCTGTTTTCTCTTTTCCAATTCATTTGACAGCATTTCAAAACAGAACAATATGGAATTATGCAAAAATATGACAGTTCATCATCTAAACATACTCAAGTTCATCTAAACATACTCAAGTTCACCATCATCATCTAAACATACTCAAGTTCATCACATCATCTAAAGATCATCACCGACGGAAGTTCATCAATATAAAAGTAGCGCAAGACATGAAACATCATAAAAGTAGGAACATGAAAGGCATGGCACGACGGCCACATGCACAAAATCATCAAGCAAGACCACCTCCGCCAAAACCACCACCTCCGCCAAAACCACCACCACCTCCGCCAAAACCGCCATCGTGACCACCATCACTCTGCCAGATCGGAGTGACTGGGGTTGATGGAGCAGGAGTCGAGCCACCGGTCCCCTACATGTTTCAGAAAAGATTCTAACGGTAAATATGGTATGATAGTGTTGAATGAACGAGAACTAGTTTGCCAGTAGTTAGGCAAATGTACTAACCGGACCATCACTGCCTAGTGCCACCCATTCATTGAACGTGGGCACGTGTGGGGGTTCTCCCGCAGGTGGTGGTGGGGGTCCCATTTGTGGTGGATCCGTGCGGTTACTCCAAGACGGCAACATAGCCTGAATGTTAGTTAAACAAGCAAACTAGAAGATCAGAAGGAATGAAAGTGCAAAAATTTAGCTTGGTTTTAAGAGGGCAAAACTAACCGTCATCATCTGACGGTTGCAATCATCGTTTGCCTTCACTCGTGTCAAGTACTCCCGCACCTCGAGATTCCTATGCTTGACAAACTCCTTATATGCCTACATAATTTAGGTTGTTTCTAAGTGAGCAATGCTGAATATAAACTGAGAATGCTAGATAGAAAAAGATAAAGAGGAAGTACTTACAGCATGCTGGCGGGCTAAGGGAGTCTGTGAACGCCCCGTACTCTCTAACTGGCTCGGGTTGGTAGCCCGAAGCTGTGTGTACGAGATCGAAGGAGTGATCAAGCCGTCGAAACACGAATACCGGCCATTCTTCTTCCCCTGGATGGCCACCACCGCCGTGTCGTCGATCTGAGACTGGGCGACCTCAGCAACAGGAACATCCGGATGCAACTCCTGATAGTGATGAGTGTAAGACCCCAGGTGCTCCTCGGTCTTGCCGTAGTACTGGCTCTCGCCCTCCTTGCGATGACTCCGCTCACGGGCCAGCTTCCACGACTCCATGTCTGAGAGCGGTCTCTTCAACTTGTCCTCCTACAACGTCAAACAGAAGTTAGCCATACATAAGAACATGACAGTAAAGAAGAACAAAAATGCATCATGCACATAGATACCTTCATGGCCTTGAAGCCCCAGTGGTTCCTGTTTCCTTGGCCGTGTGTCCCGTCGGCTCCACGGTTAGCCCGGGCCTTGATGCTCTTGGCAGCAAACTCTACATCGGCGCCGAGCCACCTATCCACCAAACTCGCCCATCCGTCATGCCTTCCATAACACCAACGAGGAACAACCTGTGCAAATTTTGGAAGCATGACATGTGAGCACGAAACATATAGTTGACTGCTTGAAACAATGAAAAGTTAGTAATAGTTACCATCATGAACTGCTCCCTTTTCAAGGTAAGTCGTAGCTTCTGCGCTTGAGTTTTGGTCATCTTTTGGTGCAGGTAGTAGTGGTAGTACTGCGAGACGGCAACCCAGCGCACCTCGTACTGCAACTGACGAGCTTTCTTCTTCGCAGCCGCAAGCAAGACCGCGTCGGCTCTGGCCTTGTGCTCGTCAAGAACTCTATAGAGTTGCTGCAATCATGCATAAACCAGAAGCAAACAAGGCATGAGTTGAGTGATTCAATGATAAACTATGAACGAAACTGAAGACAAGTGATTCAGAAGAGAACTTACCCAAAATTTCGTGATCACGGCCTTAGCGACCGTCCCGTACTCCGTGTTGCTGCGTCCGTTTGGAGCAACATCCGGGCCAGACCCACAACAAGATCCCCTCCGTGTAGACCCGACGCGTCCGTTTCCCCCCTCCAGGTGCCGGCGGCGGCGCCGTCCGTGAGGAGGGGGGCACACCCCGGAGATGTGTGCCGCCTCTTCGGACATGCCACCACACCACCCCGCATGTATGAGGGGCCGGTGCGATGCTCCGGTGGCATTGCTACCCCCCAGGGCCCCGTCCCGCCTAAACCTGGAGCGGTTGACCACGAGATCTAGCCCTTTGACTTCCCACGGACGGGCTTTGACCAGTGGGCCTCTCCACCTGGTTGTGTCAGATCAGCACAGAGGGACACCTGGGAGCAACATCCAGGCCAAACCGACAGCTACATCCCCTACGTGTAGACCCGACGCGTCCGTTTCCCCCCTCCAGGTGCCGGCTGCGGCGCTGTCCGTGAGGGGGGCCATGTCCCGGAGAGGCGTGCCGCCTCTTCGGACATGCCACAACACCACCCGGTTGTGGTAGGTCATCCGATATATATACACTTGGGAGAAAAGTCCCCTTCCTATAGACCCGATGCGGCAGTTCCCCACTCCAGGTGCCGGCCGGCGGCGGTGCCGTCCGTGAGGGGGCTCACACCCCTCCGTATAAACCAAAAATAATGTATGTATGCTTATACTAACACATGCTATATGTAAGTTAGTCAGATAATAATATGCAAGAAAACATAAAATATAGCTATTGAAAAAAAGGAAAAAATATATAAAGCCGTCGGCATAGTTGTGGCCAGGGCAGATGGACGGCGCGGTGCGGATCGATGACGTGGCATCTATGCCGACGGCAGCCGTCGGCATAGGCCTTGGTCGGTGCGCCTTGGATCGATGACGTGGCGTTCGTATCTATGCCGATGGCCGCCCGTCCCTGCTGTCGGCATAGATCTGACGCCGTTAGCCGCTTGTCAAGGGCGTGGTCGCCGGGCCCGCAGCTATGCCGACAGCCGGTATATGCCGACGGCAGCTGTAGGCATAGACTCGTCTATGCCGACGGCCGTTCTTTGCCGACGGGGGCCGTCTGCGTACACTGGGATAGCCCGACGGCTGTTGTACGCCGACGGCCTGGGGCCAGCTGTCGGCATAGTCTGGATTAGGCCGACGGTAGCCGTCGGCATACTTGCGGCCGTCGGCATCGAGCCCTGTTTCGGTAGTGGAAGCTTTGTTGGTTGATAATGATGCATCTGCTTCTGAAGCAATGGGGCTCAGGAAATCTGCTCTGGAAAATGAGATATTCTTCGGTGGCATATTTATTTTCTTGCTTATAAGGATTTTCTTTTTTGTAGGCATATATTCGTCTATGCCGACGGCCGTTCTTTGCCGACGGGGGCCGTCTGCGTACACTGGGATAGCCCGACGGCTGTTGTACGCCGACGGCCTGGGGCCAGCTGTCGGCATAGTCTGGATTAGGCCGACGGTAGCCGTCGGCATACTTGCGGCCGTCGGCATCGAGCCCTGTTCCGGTAGTGGAAGCTTTGTTGGTTGATAATGATGCATCTGCTTCTGAAGCAATGGGGCTCAGGAAATCTGCTCTGGAAAATGAGATATTCTTCGGTGGCATATTTATTTTCTTGCTTATAAGGATTTTCTTTTTTGTTGACATATCTTTCGAATCAGGTTGAAGAACTGGAGCAAATGATGTCAACCCCAAAAGCAGGCATGTAATCAGTGAAACCGAACCAATCAGTCAGCAAGAGGTGGAATGATAAAAGCCAAAACAGGTTCAGGTTTGCTTTCAACATGTTGTCTTGAAAAAGCTAGCATATGCACACACAGATAATAACAACGGCTATCTTACTGTGCGAGTCACATAAGCAGAACCTGAAAAATGCTCTGAAAGCTTGGTTGGTTGATGATGACGCATCTACTTCTGAAGCAAGGGGGCTCAGAGAAATCTGCTCTAGAAAATGAGATAGTGTTCTTCAGTGCCATATTGGCTGAAAGCGGGCAAGGTAACAAACAATTTCAACCCCAAAAGCAGGCTTGTAATCAGCGAAACCGAACCAATCAGTCAACAAAAAAGGTGAAATGACTATGCTTGGGGTGGAACTATATATGGTCAATGCTCGCTCGCTGAGAACGGCGCGAACAACACTCCATACATTAATATTCGCAAAAAAAGCACTCCATACATTAAAGTAGTTTCCACTTTCCGATGCTTGAGGAAAGCAAGAAAAGATAATCAGGTCGGCATGAGACTGACAAAATGCACCAAAAAGAGTGAAAGAAAGAAAAAGAATGTATACAGATTTGGCTCAGTAAATGGAATTTTCAAATTTGAGAAAAATAAATGAAATTATCATAGCCAAGTTTCGATCTTGGGACCTGTGGGTTATGGGCTCACCACACTTCCTCTGCGCCACTCTGATTGCTGTTGGGTTTGTATAGGTTACTCGACCTGTTGTCCTTCTTTCTACTGCTTGCTCATTGTATTCGCACCTACGCCTGCTGTCGTGACACGGCTTGAATACATTGTTTGCTTGGGATTCGACCGGGCGTGCTCTAGCCAAGCGAGCTGAAGCCAAAAGAGCAGCAGCAGCAGCAATCAACAGCGGACGCCGTTCTTGAAGAAACTCAAGTTCCTCAAGGAACTGAAGAGGGAGAGAACAGCGCAGCCTGTTCAGGCAAGTCGACATCCACACTCTCAGCTGAACCCCGCAGGTCAGATAGGCCTCATATGAAGTCCAGACGGTACGCAGGGAAAGAATGGATCACATACTTAGTTAGGCAGGACAGAACCCACTTGTAAGAATTGTGTGTTGTGCTTTAATTTAGCTCTAGTTCTGTCGGGAGAGGCGTCTGGTGGATCGTTTGAAATGTTGAACCCTAGAAGGGGCGAACCTCTTTCTTCTTCTCCAAGTTGGAATCCGGATCTGTGGCTAACTTTGGCCAGACGAAGGAAAATCTTGTGATGTTCTTGAGAGATACAAGTAGGATCGTGACAATTGGTACTCATATCTTTGACCCTTCCCTTTTTGCTTCATACGCGTGGAAAATCTCTGATCAATTGCTTGATCCCTAAAATTCCTTCATTTTTGGTGAAAACAATGTATATCTAACACCATATCATTCAAAGATCAAAACAATATATATGTAAACTATGCCATGGCTATGTCTTTTGATCAGATTATGGGCATTCATGGTTAAAATAGGAATAAAATAATATATATCTAACACATCATTCAAGGCAATGGTATAGTTCATGAACTGGAAAATAATGCATTACATTATACATTCACCAAGTATGAGTAGTTGTGTGAAGTTCTTTTCTCCCTCTAGAAGCTACTACTTTATCCATCTTATTGCTACAGTAACACTGAAAATGCAATAAGAGTTTTCTTCTCATGTTTATCTTTCATTAGGGGAATACACAGTTATTACATGAAGGTAAGCAATGTAAAGCTTGCATGTTTCATCCTTAAATATGTTTTGAGTTTCGTAAAGGCATGTTATTGTGCACGTGTGAAAATTTGATATTGTAGTGTCCAGTTCTGAATAATTGTGTCGTGAGATTATCGTTGGGCGGAAAATTTATGACGTCAGTGGTGGTAATCTTGGATAATAAAAATCAAAGATCAGACTCATGCAAAAAAAATCTATGGTAAAGAAGCATTCATTTGCCCAACTACTTTTGGTATGACAGCTGCTAACTGGATATATTTGAATTTAGCTCATGTTGATATATGGACTATTTTTGGACTTGTATTGTCTTTGACTTATGGGTTATTTAATGCATCTAATGCAATATCCTGCTACTTGTGAGTTGCGTTGGGATTTTTCCCGAATAGAAGAGGAGATGCAATACAGTAGAGATAAGAATTTCCCTCAGTGAGAACCAAGGTTTATCGAACCAATAGGAGAATCACGCAAAGCATCGTGAACAACACCTACATGCACAAAAGTAAATATTTGCACCCAACGCGGGCAAGAGGGTTGTCAATCCCCTTGAACTCGTTACTTGCAAGGATTAAATCTTGTGTAGATAGATACATAAATTGCAAAGTAAAATAAAAATAAATAAATTGGAGCAAAGTATTTTTGGATTTTATGATATGATAAAACTAGACCCGGGAGTCATAATTTTCACTAGAGGCTTCTCTCTCGAACACATAGCATACAGCGGGTGAACAAATTACTGTTGGACAATTGATAGAAAAGTGCATAATTATGACATATTCATGGCAATGATCATGTATGTAGGCATCACGTCCGAGACAAGTAGACGGACTCCTGCTTGCATCTACTATTATTACTCCACCAGTCGACCGCTATCCAGCATTCATCTATGTCATTAAGTTCATGACATGATGTAGACAAAGTAAACCCAATCAATATGAATAAACCCCATCGTTTTACCCTTAATGGCAATAATACAAGTACGTGTCTTGTCCCCTACTTTGTCACTTGATTATAGAGCACCGCAAGATTGAACCCATTACAAAGCACCTCTTCCACTAAAAATAAATCAATCTAGTTGGTCAATCCAAACGGATAGATTGGAGAGAAATACAAAGCTATAACAATCATGCATAATATAGTTCAAAAAAGACTCAATTACTTTCAATGAATATATGATCATAAATCCACAGTTTACCGGATCCCAACAAACACACCGCAAAAGAAGATTACATCGAATAAAACTCCAAAAAGATCCAGGAGAACATTGTATTGAAGATTAAAGAAAAAGAACAAGCCATCTAGCTACTAGCCATGCACCCGTAGGTTTGTGGTCAACTACTCACGCATCATCGGAAGGCAGCAAGGATGATGTAGAAGCCGCCCGTGATCGATTCCCCCTCCGGCAGAGTACCGGAAAAGGCCTCCAAATGGGATCGCAGGAAGAACAGAAGCTTGCGGCGGCGGAAAAAGTGTTTCAAATGGCTCTCTGGGGTTTCCCAATATTTGAGAATTTATAGATGTGAAAATAGGTCATACAGAGGAACATGGGGCCCACAAGGCAACAGGGCACCCCCTGGGCGTGCCTGGTTGCCTTGTCGTCTCCTTGTTTGTCCTCTGGACTCCTCCCAAATCTTTTAGGGCATCTTATGTCCAGAAAAAAGGTCAAAAAATTTCGTAGCATTTGGACTTCGTCTGGTACTGATTTTCTGGAAAACCAAAACAAACAGAAAATAGCAACTGCCACTGGGCACTAGGTTAGTCCCCAAAGATGATATAAAATAACATAAAAATTGATATAAAGTATCCAAGATTGATAATATAACAGCATGAAACAATAAAAAATTATAGATATGTTGGATACATATCACATCATCTTATTATCTTTGACTTATGAATTATGTAATGATTCCGATGCAGCACTACCTCAGTAAACATGATTCATTGTTATAGTGCTATTTTTCTATATCCCTTATATGATATAGTGTATACAAGTAAAAGATAATAATATGGAAATGTAAAATCAAATGCTTTTTCCCCTTATGATGCTGCAACATAAGGTCCATATAAGCTAGAGACAAGGAAGGTTTTTTCCCGTTGCAAGGCACATGCATGTTTACTATACTAGTGAAAGCATACAAAGCAAAATAAACCATATCTCTCACGCTCATTCACCTCCGTTGTGCTCCTCCCTCAAAAACGTATCCCATGCAATGAATGAATGGTGCACCAGATGCATCAATGACTTATGTATTGTTTGATTGAAAAGGGAGGGACAAGATCTAGGTATGGGCAGGGCTGCTGGCACACTTGCAAAACAAACCCTGTGTTGCCCCTCAATTGAACAAACTAAGCGCTTCTATCTTCACCCTGGGGCCCAAACTCAAGCGTCTCTCTTCGCCACCTTGAGAGGTAGGGTTACCAAATTTCAGCGCGGCACCTCTCTCCCTCTTCTGTACATCTGGAGCTTCCCATCCCCCCTCCTTCCCTTCAGTATCAAAGCCGGTGATCGCCGATGTTGAAGCTCCAGCAGCCCCCACCTCCGACGAGGCCGTGCACGTCAAATTCATCCTTGGTTGTGTGGAGCTCATTCATACGTGTCAACGTAGTGACGCCGCGGTTTAACCTGTGGGACTTTGATAGTACCGCTGCATAGGAGTGAGACATCTGCCGCCACTCAAGATCCAACGTATTTTCTCTTCTTCCTTTGTACATAGGTCAAGTCGTCAAGCTCATGTCTTGATTTTGTTCTCTTAGTCTGAGCATTTATTTTTTCCTTCGTTTGGAACATGTGACCAGGAAATAGCTATCATCACTGCCCTTTCTGAATTAAAATCCTGTGTAAGTATTGCTTCGATGTATTTGAAAGCTTTTTTTGCGAGGAGATGTATTTGAAAACTTACAAACAAAACATGAAAGGCTTAGCACATAGAACACACATATGTTTTTCTTGATTAGAAATACGAGGTGGACCTTGGCCGCATGATAGGGTTAGAATTTGTTGAAGTGTAAATGCATAGCCCATCATTTCCCATTAATTTGAGTTTTTGGGTGAACCGACTGATCCGTACAGTTCTGCAGATTTAGCCATTATCTTCCTCAGACAACTCCATCCATAGATGTGACTCTGACCACCTCTCCTAGGCGGTCACCAAGGCGCACTCCTCCCCTCAGACAATTCCAGGTGTGGGCTGTTCATGGAGGCTAAATTTCGTGTTTTGACACTTTTTGTAAACAAAATCGGGATCTGACCCTAGTTCGGAAAAATTTTGGGATCTGGCCCTTTTGCCTACCGCCAGGCCCCCTGGTGGTAGGGTTGCGCACCCTACCGCCGTCCCCTCCGGCGGTAGGTCCTTTGACGGCGACTGACGGCCGTTGGCAGGTGCTGACGTGGAAAAGGGCCTACCGCCATCAGATACGGCGGTAGGGTACTGAAGCCTACTGCCACACCCTCCGGCGGTAGGTTCCTGTGTTGTGGATAAGGTGGGGAGGGGCTGGTTTGTGGGGCCCACCACCACTCTTCTTCCCCACTCATCTTCTTCCCCGTGCTCAGCTCCTCTTCCCCCTCTCTCCCCCTCACAAACCCCCCTAGATCCACTCCATTTGCTTGAGATTTCATCGGTGGGTCCGGAGCATTTTCATCACCCAAGGTACCTCCCCTATTCCCCCTTCTTTTGATTGGTTGAGATCTTTGTTTTGTGTTGATTTGGTCAATTTATTGCAAACCCTAGGTGTTGATGTTGTTGTGTGCATTTATGATGCATTTATGGCTAGGGTTACGGTTATGTTAGGGGTTAGGGTTAGGGTTAGGGATGTTGGGGGTTATGTTGGGGGTTAGGGTTATAGTGGTTATGTTAGGGGTTATGGTTAGGGTTAGTGGTTAATGGTTAGGTTAACTTTATTATGAATAGTAGTTATGCAAAATTTCATTCATTTGTCCATTTATGTTGGTTGGATGACATATATGGATTGATTATATTGTTTCCAATTTCATAGATGCATAAGCTCGTAAACGTTCATTATTTGGACAAGTCAACATTTATGCCTGGAAATGACGATGAAAGGGAAGAGGCTATAGTTTTTGACACAAGTCCAAGCTTTGATGATCTTGTAGTTCAAGTGAGAAGCGTCTTACATTGAAATGACCCAAATGCCGAGGTTAAGCTTATTGGGAGGTATGACGTTGGATTGGGAGTAAAGTCCCGATTAAAGAGTATGCCCATCATCTCCCAATTGCATTGGAATGTGTACAAGGAAAAAGTAGACGCATCACAAGACAAGTCTCTTGAGATCTTTGCCACAAAGGTTGATCCTCCTCCTCCGCTGCAAATTGATCTCAACCGCAATGCATCCTCCCCCATGCATGATGATAGTGCCGAGGTGTATGCCCCTAATTCTTCTAGCCAACCACCAAGTAGCCAACCCAATGAAGATTATATCAATGCTAGCGCCATAGTACTCCGTCATGATGCTATTCCTCATGTTGAACAAGATGCTATTCCTCATGTTGAAGAAGATGCTAGTGGTCATGTTGACGATGATGCTATTGTTGCTCTAGAGGAGGATGTTTACTCGGAGAATGAAGAGATCCATTACAATCCAATTGGTAACTTGGATGTCATTGTGCGGCAACAAGACATGGACCGTACCCTCCATTATAACCGTATGTGTGGGTATAACTCGGATGACGAGGGTCCAGAGGAAGAGTTGGATGAGGATGGGTTGACTGCGCAAGAAAATGAAATCTACAAGAAGGTGACCGGCAAGGAGAGAGGGCCGCCTTTGTTTAGGGATGTGAGTCTTGCGGACAATGCCGTCGTTGATGGTGGGATGAGATTATGGTTGTCTGAGCCAACGCCGTGCCCCAAATTCAGTGATCCTCGACCAGAAAATGAGGATGAGAATACTCATTTGAAGAAAGGCATCAAGTTTGGTTCTTTGGTAGAGTTCAAGATATGGTTGTGTGACTATGCCATTAGGAATCATAGGCCGTTTGTTGTTGCTCATTCAAATCAAAAACTTCGGTACACGGTCAAATGTGACAAAGAAGGTTGCAAATGGATGGTCCGCGCTAGAAAAATCAAAGAAACCGGGCAATGGGTCTTGAAGAGTCATGTTGGCACTCACACGTGCGTACCCCCGGACAAGGCCGACCAAAGCAAAGGACACCGTCAACTCACGTCGGAGTATCTAGGATACAAATTGTTGCATCAAATAGCACATGATCCAACCGTGAAGGTCAAGTTTCTCATGTCTTCGATTGAGGAACAATTCGGACACCCGGTCAAGTACGGGAAGGCATGGATGGCGAAGGCAAACGCTATTAGCATGTTGCATGGTGATTATGAGGCCGCATATAACATTCTTCCCAAGATGTTGGCAGCCATTGCTCATCGAAACCCGGGAATGCGCCATCGGTGGAGTCAATTGACGGAGTGTTTCGTCGTGCCTTCTGGAGCTTTGGACAATTCATTGAGGCATTCACGTATTGTCGCCCGGTGTTGTCTATAGATGGTACATTCTTGACCGGCAAATACAAGGGCACACTGATGGTGGCGATGGCCCACTCTTCAAATGATAACGTGTTGCCGGTGGCATTTGCATTGGTGCCTTCGGAGCACGATGATAATTGGGAGTGGTTCATGGGGCATGTGAGAACCAAGGTGATAGGCAAGCGAGAGGTATGCATTATATCGGATCGCCATCATGGGATTCTCAAAGCAATAGACGTTGATATTCCCGATCTTCCAAAGCTTCAACACTGTTGGTGCATGAGACACTTTGTTGCAAACTTTTACCGGGCATGCAAGAGCAAGGAGTTTTGCAAAGACCTTACCCTTGTTTGCGTTGCATTCAACACCGCCACTTTCAAGACCCGATATGATAAACTCCTCAAGGCTTTGGAGAAGAACAAAGGGGGGAAAGAATTCTTGGTTAGGCACTTTCTGGAGAAGGAAAAGTGGTCATGCCCTTACGATGAAGGAGGTATGCGATATGGGGACATGACAAGCAACATGGTGGAATGCTTCAACAATGTGTTGAAGGGTGTCCGTTCCTTGCCGGTGACCGCAATACTCAAGTACACTTTCATCAAGCTCAATGAGTACTTTCTAAAGCATTCTGCAAGCACGACCAAGTGGATTGGGGAAAAGATGGACTATCCATTAAAGGTTCATGATTGGTTGTTGCATCAAGCGCGCAAGTCTGCCAAACAACAAGTGATCACATATAATGAAAAAGAAATGATCTATCAAATCGATGAGCCGGGTGGGACAACAAGGGACGGTAGGTTTTACGGTGGAGTTGCTTACGAGGTGCGCCTAAAAAACCGATGGTGCCAGTGTGAGAGGCCACACAAGTATCATTGGCCTTGCTCGCATTTGATGACCGCAGCACGGGCGAGAAACATGAACGTATCCGATGGCACAACGGTGCGGTTGCACGAGTTCACATTGGAACGAACAAGGTTGACATGGTCGCCTCAGTTCAATCCTTTCCTTGATGCCTCACAGTGGCCTGAGTATGTTGGGCCAGACATTGTGCCAGATCCCGCACTCATGGTGCCTATGAGGGGAAGAAGAAGAAAGAAGAGATTCCGGAGTGACATGGATGATCTAGCTGGATACACCGGAATGAAGCAATTTGGTAGTGGTCATTTCATGGAGCCACCGGAAAACAACAATTGTGGAGAATGCAATGACACAGGACACAACGTTAGGACATGCAAGAAACCAAGAACCAACACGGGCACTAGTCAAACACGTGGACGGAGCACTAGCCTTGGAGGAGGCCGTGGCCGTGGAGGAAGGGCTAGCCTTGGAGGGGGCCGCAGCCATGGAGGAAGGACTAGCCTTGGAGGGAGCCGTGGCCGTGGAGGAAGGACTAGCCTTGTAGGGGCCCGTGGCCGTGTATCCGGTGGTTCTAGGACACGTCGGGTTGATAGGGGAAGGCCTATCGACGTGTTGCTCAATCCGGATGGTTGAAATAATGTGAATGGTACTACTTTTAATATGTTTATGCATGTGTTGATATATTTGCCCCTTTACATGTCAATGTGTTCATATTTAGACTTAACATCTTTATTTGTTGTAGGGCATGGCTTCATCCGGTTCCATGACGAGGCCACCGTGTGCTCACCATGAAGACATGCCACACAAGTGGAAGGATGCATCTTTGGACAAGGTGAAGGAGAAGGATGTGAAGATTCCGCCATGTTGGTGTGGAGATGTTTGCAAGGTGAAGGAGTCCACCGACCGAAGGAATGAGATATTTTGTTTTCCCCAATTATGCTTACGATCATGCGCTTCCAACTAACGCCTATGACCTTCCACTGGTATGCTAGAGAAGTAACATGTTACTCTCAAATGTGTGTCAGCACTAACATCCGTTTTATATGCAGTCACCGCCTCCTCTATGCAAGTACTTCAGCTGGATAGATCATGAAGTGCCAAAAGATATCCAAAAGGACCAATTAGAAGATTGTTTTAGGCATCAGCGGCTGTTCGAAGAAAGGTTTCAAAGAGGCTTGGAGGAAGAGCGTCGTCAGAAAGAGAGGATGGAGCGGAAGCAATGCGAGGAGGAGAGGGCACGCCAAGCGAAGCTTTCTCGTGAGGAGGAGAGGGCAAGAAAGCTTGCAAGAGCTCGCAAGGCACGTGACAGGAAGGGGAAATGGCCCCGTATGACTCAGTAAAGCCTTCGCTTCGGTGGACTCGTCATGTAACCGGATGAAGCCATGCCAAATTTATCATGAACTATGTAGTACTAAGGCAAAAAGCCATGTGTCATCAACTTGTCGTGAATGAATTTGCCATTTGTATTGAATTTGGTGTGAAGATGTTTGCAAGGTGTTGTGAATGAATTTAGTTTGTCAGTATATTCTGGGATTTGTCATGATTCTTATTGAAAAACTGTTGTGCTGGGAAGAGAACTGGGATAGAACAGAACAGAGTGCTCTGTTTTCGGAGTTACAACCCTACCGCCACAGGCCATGGCGGTAAGCTGCTGGACCCTACCGCCAGGTTGCATGGCGGTAGGGGGGGCAAAGTTTCTGTGACGAAGAAACCAAAACCGTGGGCGGTAGGATCAAACCCTACCGCCGCAGGCCATGGCGGTAGGGTGCTGGACCTTACCGCCAGATGCCATGGCGGTAGGGGGGGCAAAGTTTCTGTGACAGTAAGCGCCAGCGCCCTGGAGGTAGGGTTGACCCTACCACCATTGGCTGTGGCGGTAGGGTCCCCCCTACCGCCAGGTTGCTGGTTTTTACCGTCACAGAAACTTTGCCCCCCCTACCGCCATGGTATCTGGCGGTAAGGTCCAGCATCGTACCGCCATGGCCTGGGGCGGTAGGGTTTGGTCCCTCCTCTCCCCTGTTTTGCTCCATATGTGTCGAATGTTAGCATAATATACCCAATTCTATCAAATATTAGAATGATCATCTCGCAAGCACATACATAACTCAACTCAACATAGTTCATTACATTCACGAATAACAAATGTTCAAACTTATTAAAACATGACCCGATTCGGATGACATCGGTTCAAACTAATAACTCATGCTCAATGGCACATTTTCTAAACAGGTAACATATTTCTCATACTTATCAGACGTTCAATTTGATCGTCACGTGCTTGATTACGCTTCAGTTGAAAGTCTGTGGATCTTGCCCAATGACCCAACACACCATTCGTTTCACGAAACCAAGCCCATGCAGCACGGCGAGCGGGATTCTCTGACATGCCCTGTTTGATTGCCCATCCTATGACCTGCCCGGGTTTCCTCAAGTCCATCTCACGGAATTCTTCTTTGCTTGCAGTGAACGCAATCTCAACTGCCAAAGCGTGTCTGCAAGCATATTCCCGGTCTTGCAGCTGATCAAGCATCCTCTCTTTCTCCTTCACAAGCTTTCGGAATGCTTTTTTCTCCTTAGCATCAGAAGGTTCCTCGATAAAGTGATACTTACTGAAATCCTTCATGGCCGCATTTGCCTCATCACAACTCTTCAACAATGCTTCACATTCCTTCTTCAAGCAACGGTGTCGCTCCGCCATGATCTTCTCACACGCTATGTCCATCGTACATGAATATACGGGTTTAAGATGACATAAACAAAAACATAAAATAATTTAAGTAGAGTACAGCACTTGGTTACTTGATATGACATACAACACCAAGTTCTTAATGAGTTCAAATGTTAAGGGTACAAGTCATAGTAGTTCAAACGACGACCAAGCATAGGGTACATGTCATTACAGTCCAAATGACAAAGATTACATAGCCTCATGCAATTCTATGCGGCATACGGTCCCGGATTGCAACAAATAACATCATTTCTTTCTTTGACCCATGCCCAACGAGATGCCCGGTTCTCATCCGACGAGAATGGTTGGCGAACTAACCAATCAATGACCTGACCATGATTGCCCATGTCTATCTCAGCATATTCTGCCGTTGTCGCACACAATGTAATTTGCATTGCAAGATCATGCCTACAATTTTTTTCCGCCGTCTTGAGCTTCTAAATCAGCCTCTCCTTTTTTTTATAAATTTTTCGGAACGGTCTTTATTGAAATAATTATATGAAAAGGCCCTACGCTCCGCATTCAACGCATCAATGGCTTCGATCCACAAGTTCATCTTTTCCTCAATCACTTCGCGTTCACGGTTCGCCGCCGCCTCAGCAGAAGTTTCAAAGAAAATGAATGGTGCCATCCTACAATTCAAAAAGTTGCTATTAAAGTAACTTAGCTTTAATTGCTTTCTTAAGCCTAACCTAATCCCCATTATGTACATTAAGACTAGCACTAGATCTAGGCACACAAACTATTCTACAAGCAATTCTAAGCACATCATACATAAGGAAATCACAAACATAAACCTAAATGGATCATAGTAATTGATTTGACCACACCAAAATGATGAGCTAGGGTTTGCAATCAAATGAGCAAATGCAAAGTAAACAAAGATATCAACCAATCAAAATGAGGGGAAATGAGAGAGCCACCTTGAGTGATGAAAATGGTAAGAATCCACTGGAGAAATCTCAAACAAATGAGAGAGATTTGGGAGGCTCTTGTGCTTCAAAGAAAGAGGGGGGAGAGTTGAGCTCGGTGGAGAGGTGATGTGGGCTGAATGAGTGGTTGAGGAGGGGGGGAATATCCAGCCCCTCCCCACCTTATCCTCAACACAGGACCCTACCGCCAGAGGGTGTGGCGGTAGGCTTCAGTAACCTACCGACGTATCTGATGGCGGTAGGCCCTTTTCCACATCAGCACCTGCCAACGGCCGTCAGTCGCCGTCAAAGGACCTACCGCCGGAGGGGACGGCGGTAGGATGCGCAACCCTACCGCCAGGAGGGCTGGCGGTAGGCAAAAGGGTCGGATCCCGAAATTTTTCCGAACTGGGGTCAGATCCCGATTTTGTTTACAAAAAGGGTCAGAACACGAAATTTGGCCGTTCATGGACGCACGTCCATTGTTGTCCATGGTAGGGTCTTTCTAGCAAATTACATATTTTTCTTTTATCCTTACAGAGTGATTTTGGGCTCGAGTGCTTCAGGTGTAGCTGATATGTTTGGTACACCATATGTAAAAAATCTTTGTTTACGTACACTATCCTCGCTCATGATATTTGTTCATATGCTGTAAAATAATCTACTATGATATTTAAGGATGTTAAAATGGACCTGGAGACATGTAAATACACTATATACCAGCTACATTCAGCCAGCAACGAAAGATCTTTGGTAATTTTATTTGCCTATCTCTATTTTTCCTTTAATCTAGGAATGATTTCATTTTGACTGGAGATTTCTGTTTTAAGATAAAAAATACAAGTTATTAGCAAATATGATTTCAATTTTGCCGATATTTATCTGCAACAATAGACCCTGAAATTGTGTAAAATCCGCTGTGGATTAATATTTCACAATGCATCAAAGTTTTTCAAGGTGCAATAAAGAAATTTTAAAGTAGAATTTTATGTCAAAGAATATACAAATTAAAAACCAACAAAAAATCAAGTTACTAATTATAAATATATAAAATAAAAAGTTTGGTATAAATACTGTAGGTTTAGGGGATAAATTTTGACCTTAAAAGATGCTGACCAACTCCGCACCACAACCTTCACCCAGTTTGGGAGATTCCTGACTGTTGAATCTCAATATATTTGTCTCTTGCCTCTTATTGGTCATTAGATATTGTTGACTACTTGTTTTTACATTCTTATTACTTCTCTGCCTGTATGATGTTAGAGTAAATCACGGCGTCTACTCCAGTTCGGACATTATGATGTAGGTATAGGATTACTAGTGCTAGGTTTGTTACTATATATACTTAGATGTACCTCTTGTAATCTTATCAACAAAAACAATAAAGCAAATAAACAGGCACGAGATGTGTTTGTGTCGATCCATCAATTTGTGTTTTGTGTCTATCCCGTTATTGCCTAGAGGTTTCGTGAGAGAGCCGATCTTGTTCGAGTATAATGTCCGGCCCTCTTTCATAGATCGGTCTTTTGGTTGCACTTGTTAGAGCATGCACTTCTATATGGTATCGAGGTCAAGAGGTCTTGAGTTCAAGACACGATTAGCGCAATTAAATTGCAGCCCACTTTCGGTCCATGCTTAGGTCAGGTGGAGCCACACGTGAGGGGGTGTTGATGTATAAATGTATTGGCTTGTCTATTCTATCAGATTGGTCTGATGGGTGGACCGGTTAGGTGCATAAACTTGCAACTAAGAGTTTTAGGGTTCAAAACCCAATAAACACAATATATAATTGCGGCCCGCCCACGTTATAAACTCCAAATGGGCATACACGTGAGGGAGAGTGTTGAGTAGAATGTCCAATCCTCTCTCATAGATCCGTCTTTTTCTTCTTTTATAATATTTTTTCGACAAAAGGGCATTTTTATTGACTCATAATGTAGCATCAAGCAATACAAGCACAATGAGCACACACCCGCACTACTAGGGAAAAGCATATACACAGAATTTTACCAGTAGCGCTGTACAAAATCAAGCGCTGCTAAGTAGCAGCGCGCGTAAATAAACCGCGCTACTGCTATGACTTTAACAGTAGCGCGTACTAGCGAAAAGCGCTGCTGCTATGTTTGAACTGGGCGCACATGGCTAGCCCAACCTAGCAGTAGCGCGTATACTGGCCCAGCGCTACTGCTAATCTCCTTAGCTGTAGCGCGCCTACATGTAAAGCGCTGCTGCTAACGGAAATAAAATAAAGTGAAAAACAAGTAAAAAAGTAAATGAAAATGAAAGAAATAGAAAAAGGAGAAAGGGAAAAAAATAAAATGTAAAGAAAAATAAAAGAAAAAAGGGAAAAAAGAAGAAAGGAATAGCAGTAGCGGGTTTCAGGAAACGTGCTATAGCTAACTTAGCTATAGCGCGTTTCCGGAAACGCGCTACCGTTATGTTTCACTTAAACAGCGGTTTTCCCCCACCCCGCCCCCCGGCCACCAGTTCTTCCCCAAATCCCTCGCCCTCGCCGCCGTCTCCTCACCGCCGCCGCCCGAGGCCGCCCGAGGCCTCATCGCCGCCGCCCGAGGCCGCCCTCCACGTCACCGTCGGCGCCCTCCACCTCACCGCCGCCCGAGCCCGCCCAGGACCGCCCCTTGCCCGTGCCCGAGCCCGCCCTCT
>NC_057809.1:25063395-25068327 GCF_018294505.1 Triticum aestivum
TCATCTCTCACCCCTCCCCCCCCACTCATCTCTCTCTGTATTTTAGAGAAAAAATTAGATGTTAATTAGATGTTTTTCAGTTAGGGCACTAGATTTTTGCTAGGTTAATTAGGTTAGTAGTGCTGCTAGTAGTAGTGATACAGTAGGTTAATTAGGTGATGTTAAATGAATAACCTAAATGAATGAAATTAGTAGTTAACTGAATTTTTTCCTTTCATCATTATAGAGCACTAAAGTTAATTGAATTTTGTTCTATTAGTAGTTAAATGAATTTTCTTCTACACTTTGTTTTTGAACTAGCTTGCGAAATTTGGACATGTGGTTGCTCGTGTATATTTGGACACTCACTACTCCTAGCATAGCACTTCTTCGACATCTATGATCTATGCACCTGCATCATCACATGAGTCGATGATATGCAACATATATAGTTGAGCAACAAAAAGAGACAGACTTGGCAAAAATAAAAACAACATATAATAAGCATAAATAACAAAGTTCATCGTACCCCAAAATGCCCTAACTAGAGTGATTTTCGCTAGTCAAGGAGGAGGACGGTTTAATTACATCACAAATAAAATTTCACCGTGCATAACTCAAAGTTTTGTCATACAGAAAGTATGGACTAAACGGACACATTGTCATATATCGACAATCACTCCAACATGTCGTTCCATCCATCCAAGTCAGGGAGATAGTCCCCGAGCCTAGTGAAAGGCTTCAGGTCGAGACGCTGAGAGGATATCCATATTCAGACGTCTTCCCGCGACATTTGTCCTTCTCCGTAGAACATCCCTGTTTTTCCGACGACCTCCTTCATGATGATTTGGGCAAGTTCGCGCTGGATGTTATAGAACTCAGCTTGAAGTCGATAATCCTCGATATCTCCTATGTCCTTTGCCCATTGCAGAATATGGTCATTCCCGGAAGAAGGTGCCATGCGAAGGTTCTGGTGATCCAGTCTGTACTCCAGCATGTGGTGTTGGACATAGAATCCATCACTAAGAGAATTGTCGGGTTGCTGGATGCAGCAGAAGTCGGTCTTATGGCCGAAGGCGACCCTGCCGCCCCTCATCTTCTTGTCCCTGACCTCTCCACCCAGTGATTGGTAGTGATACATAGCACTATCGAGAACATCCTTGATGTGGGTGTAATCCTTTTTGTGAATGTTCTTCGACGAGTCCAAGTAAAGAGCGTGGGAGAATCGGGGGTAGAGGATGATGAGGATGGCGCACCCGCCGCTGCGCAAAATAAGTCCTCAAATTAATTAGCCTCCACCGTGCAAATGAATGATTGAAATCGAAGGAAGGATAGCAGCGCGGATGACTTACACGGGATCATAAGGCACGAGAATCGCCCCCTTGTCCTTATTGGTGAGCATGAAACTGACGATGTAATCCCTCGCGTATTCACGGTGATCTGCGCAGACTCCCAAGAAGCCCTCGTGCATGTAGTACGGGTCAGCGACACAGATATGAGATATCTGCTCAACCCCGATGATGTAGTTCATGTGCAAGGCATAAAGGCGGACAAACGTAAAATCCAGCTTCTTCACGTGAAACATGTCAAATATGTAATCGAATCGGAGGAAGAACTTATCCGCGGGGGAGCTGTCGACGTACGACATTTGCCGCGGAACGTTAACCACGTAGAGTGGGTATCCTGGATCTTTCGAGGCGATGAGTTCTTTCTCTACCCGCAGCACATCGTCATGAAGTCTCTTTAGATCGCCGAATCTGGCCCGTAGCGCTGTTGCAGGTAGGATTGGTTGACCGAGGATATGCCATTTATCTGCATCAGGGATATCTATACGGTCCTGAAGCCGAGGCTGCTGAGGCGGCTGGATCATAGAAACAGCTTTTTTGCCTTTCCTCGCTCTCTTCCTAAACTTCTTCACTACCGAAAGGTCGTCCATAATATGTTGACACGGCAATTCAGGCACCGACTCATGACGCTCAAACCCTGAGGAGGCGCCAGTATAGACATACTGTTCAGCAGCGCCATCGTCGTCCTCATCCTCATCCATGGCGACGTCATCAGCGACTAATGGAGCCTCCTCCTTACCCCGACCGCTATCACCCAACCCGACACCCGACGCTAATTGGGTAGGTGGGGTGTTGATGTTCATACCTTGCTGAGGCTGCGTGCTCGTGGGTGTGCTCCCGGCCACCTCCAGACGAAGCAGACTCTTTGGCCACAACAGGACCCACCCAGCATTGCAACAATCACCAAGCCTCCGCGGTGGTGTGTCGTCGTCATCCCCCAGTAGTACTGGAGGAGGCAAATTCTCGTGGCCCGGTTTGACACTGGCCACGGAAACCTTGAAGACGTTCGGGGGGATCGGCCGGTTGTGGAACAATGGTTCCTTCGGCTCTATTATCGTCGCCTTCCCAACGTCCACCTTCTGGTCGCCGATGGTGTACAATATGGTGCACGGGGTTTCGTCGGCCTGCAAAGAAAAGTCTGCGGCATGAGACATCCGAAAGGCAACGAAAAAGGGAGATTATACATTTATATTGAAGGGGGCCGGTGTGACAGATACCGTGAGGGCGTCGAGCTCAGCCAAAGACGAAGCACCGCCTAGCACGTCCGGTGCGGGAGCCGGTGCGGGAGCAGGTGCAGCTGCAGGTGCTGGTGCAACGCTAGTCGAGCTGCTCCCCGTCAAGAAGTCAGCAAGGGGAAAGTCCACTGCATCTTTTTCTGGATTTTGCCTGCTCCAATTGAAAACGGCCGGAACCAAGGTAGTAGAAATATCTACAGCCACCTGTTTTGCGGTAGCTACCGCTGTTGCAAATATCTCAGTTGATCTTTTCTCAACCGCAATCTCAACCCTCTTGTCGATGTTTTCTTCATTTAACCTCCATCTTTCCTTTCTCTCCTCCGTGGTCTCACAGTAGTACTTCTTCCACGTGGCGCCGTCTCCGACACCGTGCACGCGTCCATACGACGGTCGAGTATCCACCGGTTGTCGTTTCAATATGTTCAACGCCCGGTTGAATGGAGTGTCCCACTTGGGACTCGCCAATGCCTCGGACGACAAGTCGCTTTCGGCCGCAATCCTGTGCTGCTCTCTCTGCAAAAGGCACAACGATCGTTTACAAATATGACTAATGTGTGCAGTCGAATTGGTCAGAAACTAAAATTACCATCAGTCTCATGAACTCCTTAATGACCGGTGTTGTCTCGTAAACCTTGTTCACTGGGTCCCAACGGTGCCGGGCCCTGAGGACGTCATGCTCCTGCGGGACGGTGAACTCCGCCAAGGGTCTGGGATGCCCAGACTCGCGGCTTCCGCGTCCTCCTTGGCCCATTTGGACCTCTTTCCGCCGTAACCACGGCTTCCGAGGTGGTGGCTCCCAAAGTTCCTCTCTTGAAGCCCCTTCATGTACTTAGACTTTTTTGGCATCTTCGGCCTCGCAAGCCTCCTTGAATATTTGAAACTGCTCTTCCATGATTGTCGGATTATCCTTTACAATCTCGGAGTAGGGTTCCTTCTTATCGATGATCCTTGCTTTCACTCGATTTTTCCAGGCAGCCAACGCGTCGCTAAACTTGGTCATGGTGTGTTTGTTTATCTTCTTCATTGCCGGGTCCTCATCTGTATCTTTATAATCCTTCTCATTCCGGCCCGGGAACAAGAATATCTAGTGAAACTTCTTTAGGAGGGAGCTCCTCATATTTTCTATCTTCTGTAGTTTCTCATCATTGATGGTGGCGGTTGTCCGTACGATGCAGCCTATCTGATTGCCGTAGCATCGACGTGCTTCCTCGGGCGCCATTGGCTCAAATTTGTCGTCGTCCACCTCCGTGACCGCCACTCTAGTAGTCTTGAGTTTGTTAGGAACCCGTTGCCTCTTTGCTTTCGGTTCTACACCGGCTCCGCTCCCCGAGGCAGCGTCGGTCTCAGTCTCGGCGCCGGTCTCGATGCCGGTCTGAGTCTGAGCGCCGGTCTCAGTCTCAGCACCGGTATGCGTGTCGGTCTCAGTCCCCGATGCCACCGGTGGGCCCAGCAATAACATCGGTTGATCGTCGGTAAGGCTAAAAAATTCGGCTGCCGCCCGGTAGGCGTCGTCGCAATCACCAGAACCCTGTCCTTCATTGTTGCTAGCCATGTTTCCTATGATTAAATCTAGTCAATTAATTCTAGACCTAATAAAATGAATAATGACATAAAAAAGGCCTATTATTTTGCAGGAATGTTGACTCCTTCCTCGTGCAGCAAATCCCGGGCACTCGATATGTCCTAGTTTGTAGCACAAGTCATGCCGAAATTCACGGAAAATTTCGGCATGACCTTTGCTAAAAAGTGGACAAATCGAGAACCTGAAATTTGCCGGAACAGAAATGAATCAACATTCTGGCAAAACATAGGCCACTCAGCATTATTCCAACACAAGTCATATATAGTCTAAAGCTAAAAGTATTTAGCTAAAAATATTCAGGTCCATAGTCCAAATAATTCAAATTTCATTTGAATGAAATTTGGAACAAATTCAGGTCCGTAGTCCAAATATTCTTTTTATAGCTAAGTGTTTTTTGTTTATAGCCTCTGTTAATTTAAATCTAAATGCTACTATTATCTATATACCCTGTATTAGTTTAAAGCTAAATGGAATTACTGTTTAGGCATTTTCATAAAAATTGCTAATCATTTTTCCTAAATGCTATAAAATGCCTACTGCCCTAAAAAAATCTAGGGTTCATATGAACATCAACACTGTATCAACATATATATGAAATTGCCCTAGCAGAGAGAGAGAGGAGGGTAGGGGACAGTAGAGGCAGAGCCTTACGGTCGGCGGCAAGGGCAGGCTCTGGCTCGGGCGGCGGCGGTCAGGTCGAGGGCGGCGGCGGTGAGCTCGAGGGAGGCGACGGTGAGGTCGACGATGGCCTCGGGCGGCGGCTGTGAGGTCGAGGGCGGCCTCGGGCGGC
>NC_057809.1:25068608-25069515 GCF_018294505.1 Triticum aestivum
CAGTAGCGCGTTTTTCCGAAACGCGCTATAGCTAAGAGTGCTATAGCGCGTTTCGGAAAAACGCGCTACTGCTATTCCATTCTGTTTTTACTTGTTCTTCACTTTATTTTATTTCCGTTAGCAGCAGCGCCTTACACGTAAGCACGCTACAGCTAAGGATATTAGCAGTAGCGCTGGCCTGTATACGCGCTACTGCTATGTTGGGCTAGCCATGTGTTCCCAGTTCAAACATAGCAGCAGCGCTTTTCGCTAGTACGCGCTACTGCTAAAGTCATAGCAGTAGCGCGGTTTATGGAAGCGCGCTGCTACTAAGTAGCAGTAGTGCTTGATTTTGTACGGCGCTACTGGTAAGATTCTGTGTATAGGCTTTTCCCTAGTAGTGACTGTTTGCAGGGAATGATGCTTAGTGGCCTATGTTTTGCCGGAATGTTGATTCATTTCTTTTCCGGCAAATTTCAGGTTCTCGATTTGTCCACTTTTTAGAAAAGGTCATACTGAAATTTTCCGTGAATTTCGGCATGACTTGTGCTACAAACTAGGACATATCGAGTGCCCGTGATTTGCCGCACCAGGAAGGAGTCAACATTCCTGCAAAACAATAGGCCTTTTTTATGTCATTATTCATTTTATTAGGTCTAGAATTAATTGACTAGATTTAATCATAGGAAACATGGCTAGCAACGATGAAGGACAGGGTTCTGGTGATTGCGACGACGCCTACCGGGCGGCAGACGAATATTTTAGCCTTACCGACAATCAACCGATGTTATTGCTGGGCCCACCGGTGGCATCGGGGACTGAGACCGACACGCAGACCAGTGCTGAGACTGAGACCGACGCTCAGACTCAGACCGGCATCGAGACCGGCGCTGAGACTAAGACCGGCGCTGCCTCGGGGAGCGGAGCC
>NC_057809.1:25070423-25080333 GCF_018294505.1 Triticum aestivum
AGACGGCGCCACGTGGAAGAAGTACTACCGTGAGACCACGGAGGAGAGAAAGGAAAGACGGAGGTTAAATGAAGAAAACATCGACAAGAGGGTTGAGATTGCGGTTGAGAAGAAATCAACTGAGACAGTCGCAACAGCGGTAGCTGCCGCAAAACAGGTGGCTTTAGATATTTCTACTACCTTGGTTCCGGCCGTTTTCAATTGGACCAGGCAAAATCCAAAAAAGATGCAGCGGACTTTCCCCTTGCTGACTTCTTGGCGGGGAGCAGCTCGACTAGCGTTGCACCTGCTCCCGCGCCGGCTCCCGCACCGGACGTGCTAGGCGGTGCTTCGTCTTTGGCTGAGCTCGACGCCCTCACGGTATCTGTCACACCGGCCCCCTTCAATATAACTGTATAATCTCCCGTTTTCGTTGCCTTTCGGATGTCTCATGTCGCAGACTTTTCTTTGCAGGCCGACGAAACCCCGTGCACCATATTGTACACCATCGGCGACCAGAAGGTGGACGTGGGGAAGGCGACGATAATGGAGCCGAAGGAACCATTGTTCCACAGCCGGCCGATCCCCCCGAACGTCTTCAAGGTTTCCGTGGCCAGTGTCAAACCGGGCCATGAGAATTTGCCTCCTCCAGTACTACTGGGGGATGACGACGAGACACCGCGGCGTCTTGATGATTGTTGCAATGCTGGGTGGGTCATGTTGTGGCCAAAGAGTCTGCTTTGTCTAGAGGCGGTCGGGAGCACACCCACGAGCACGCAGCCTCAGCAAGGTATGAACATCAACACCCCACCTACCCAATTATCGTCGGGTGTCGGGTTGGGTGATAGCGGATGGGGTAAGGAGGAGGCTCCATTAGTCGCTGATGACGTCGCCATGGATGAGGATGAGGACGACGATGGCGCTGCTGAACAGTATGTCTATACTGGCGCCTGCTCAGGGTTTGAGCGTCATGAGTTGGTGCCTGAATTGTCGTCTCAACATATTATGGACGACCTTCCGGTAGTAAAGAAGTTTAGGAAGAGAGCGAGGGAAGGCAAAAAAGCTGTTTCTATGATCCAGCCGCCTCAGCAGCCTCGGCTTTCGGACCGTATAGATATCCCCGATGCGGATAAATGGCATATCCCCGGTCAACCAATCCTACCTGCAACAGCGCTACGGGCCAGATTCGGCGATCTAAAGAGACTTCATGATGATGTGCTGCGGGTAGAGAAAGACCTCATCGCCTCGAAAGATCCAGGATACCCACTCTACGTGGTTAACGTTCCGCGGCAAATGTCGTACGTCGACAACTTCCCCGCGGATAAGTTCTTCCTCCGATTCGATTACATATTCGACATGTTTCACGTGAAGAAGCTGGATTTTATGTTTGTCCGCCTTTATGCCTTGCACATGAACTACATCATCGGGGTTGAGCAGATATCTCATATCTGTGTCGCTGACCCGTACTACATGCACGAGGGCTTCTTGGGAGTCTGCGCAAATCACCGTGAATACGCGAGGGATTACATTGTCAGTTTCATGCTCCCCAATAAGGACAAGGGGGCGATTCTCGTGCCTTATCATCCCGTGTAAGTCATCCGCGCTGCTATCCTTCCTTCGATTTCAATCATTCATTTGCACGGTGGAGGCTAATTAATTTGAGGACTTATTTTGCGTAGCGGCGGGCGCGCCGTCCTCATCATCCTCTACCCCCGATTCTCCCACGCTCTTTACTTGGACTCGTCAAAGAACATTCACAAAAAGGATTACACCCACATCAAGGATGTTCTCGACAGTGCTATGTATCACTACCAATCACTGGGTGGAGAGGTCAGGGACAAGAAGATGAGGGGCGGCAGGGTCGCCTTCGGCCATAAGACCGACT
Organism: Triticum aestivum; assembly: GCF_018294505.1. Classification (NCBI taxonomy): domain Eukaryota; kingdom Viridiplantae; phylum Streptophyta; class Magnoliopsida; order Poales; family Poaceae; genus Triticum; species Triticum aestivum. Next base: position 25,072,288 of record NC_057809.1, read on the forward strand.
TCTGCTGCATCCAGCAACCGAACGATTCTCTTAATGATGGATTCTATGTCCTACACCACATGCTGGAGTACAGACGGGATCACCAGAACCTTCGCATGGCACCTTCTTCCGGTGATGCCCATATTCTGCAATGGGCAAAGGACATAGGAGATATCGAGGATCATCGACTTCGAGCTGAGTTTTATAACATCAGCACGAACTTGCCCAAATCATCATGAAGGAGGTCGTCGGAAAAACAGGGATGTTCTACGGAGAAGGACAAATGTCGCGGGAAGACGTCCGAACATGGATAGCCTCTCAGCGTCTCGACGTGAAGCCTTTCACTAGGCTCGGGGACTATCTCCCTGACTTGGATGGATGGAACGACATGTTGGAGTGATTGTCGATATATGACAATGTGTCCGTTTAGTCCATACTTTCTGTATGACAAAACTTTGAGTTATGCACGGTGAAACTTTATTTGTGAGGTAATTAAACCGTCCTCCTCCTCGACTAGCGAAAATCACTCTAGTTAGGGCATTTTGGGGTACGATGAACTTTGTTATTTATGCTTATGATATGTTGTTTCTATTTTTGCCAAGTCTGTCTCTTTCTGTTGCTCAACTATATATGTTGCATATCATCGACTAATGTGATGATGCAGGTGCATAGATCATAGATGACGAAGAAGTGCTATGCCAAGAGTATATATACGACAAGTGGCCGGAGTGTCAGGCCCAGGTGTACCGGTTTCCGGTTTCCGAGCAACAGGCAGTAGTTAGTTTAGAGGTTCACGCTAATGCGAGAGAGGGATATGAACTCATGTTCTCAAAGTGATAGCTCTTCTCGCGTATATCATTGTTTAGATGGATGACGATGTATTTGCATATCATTCGAGACTTGTATCGCTATTTTCGAGATGATGACGAGAGACCACTTTGTGTTGGATGATGATTATGATGATGACATGATTTGATAAGACTAATTGTATGTATATGCTATATGATTACATTTGTATGTTTATGATATGCTAAAGATTATTGTATAAAGCCTATTCAAATACAAAACAAATATACAGGAAAAAAACTAATAAATAAACTAGTAGTAGTGAGGGGGGAGGGAATTTAGCAGTAGCGCCGCATTATCAGCAGCGCTTCCTAGCGGTAGCGCGGGACAACATGCGCTACTGCTATACGTTAGCTGTAGCGCCTTATTAGTAGCGCCGGTGCCCGCGCTACTGAGAAGTCCAAAACCCTCGCTGCTGCTAGGCTTTTCCCTAGTAGTGCCGGCCTTTGCATAACTAAAATGCACACAACCAACACTACGCACGCACACAAGGATCACACTGGCAAAAAGCAAAGTCATGTAAGACCGAAGCTATGCCTAAGGAAAGAAAAAGCAAAAAAAGACCAGAAGCGATCAAAACAACGGTTGATGATGTACAACAACGATCATCGACACCAATCATATTTTGACAAACATAATGACTACGGTGAAGGTTCTCCAGAAGCAACGCCTTCAAGAAGAAAAAAGACGTATATACATCATCATCGCCAGATCCACCATCGAAGGCCGGATTCTGGGTTTTCACTCTGAAGATCCAATCCGAACAAACTCCAAGCAATGCAAAAAGCGCCGCCATTGTCAGGTATAACCAAGTAAGGTCAGACCTAGGATTTTACCACGGAGGTCGAGACCAGATACTTGGGAAGCACCACCCAATCAAAGCCATCCTTTGTTATCTTCTCCACCTCTTTGATAATCTGGGTGCTGTTTTTGGTGGTGGTGAGAGTGCTGCTAATGCTAGTGATTGATCATCGGAGGGAGTCTTTTTCTTCTGTTTGTTTTGGGAGTGTGTATTCTTGGTGCGTTTGAGACATCTTGTCGTCAATAGAGAGGCCAGGTGTATTAATATATTCCCTATATGTAATAAAAGAGAAAAATGAAAAGACAGCACGGGCACGGATTAGATCTTCATCCCCACGGTGTGGGCTGCCTACTCTGCTCACTCCGACATGCCCGGCGACCTGCGCCAGCAGAGTAGCCGGGGCGGCGGCCATGCCTGGTCCGTCGTCCGGACGCAGCCGCGGGGGAGCACGAAGGAGGCGCGTCGCGGGGAGTTCTTCCACAGGATCCGCTCGACGGCGTCTCCGGCCTCGTCACCGGCGCCGCCAGCCTCCAGATCGCAAGGTCGCCTCCTTCCACATTCCCCTCCCCCATTCAACTTCAGTATTCTTGTGGTCGTCGGAGGGAGATGGACGGGATTGGGTTCGCCGTCCCAAATATTGAGATTTTTCTTGGATCGGATTTCTTTCTTTCACATCAATCTTTAATCTGGGCCCAACATGGGGTGGTGGGATCAACGGAATTCACCACTTATTTTGTAGGAATTCTTAGAATATTTACATTCTATTTTCATTCCCAACAATTCATGGTCCTTGGACAGTACAGTACCTGGACCCCCTCCACTCCAGCAGCGACTTCCGTTAGATTCCAAGCCCCAAAGTCATGATTGGACCCTCAAGCAGACTAGTTGTGGAAAAAACTGCGCTCAGCTCCACTCTCGAGCGCCTTCCATGAAATTCCTAGCCCCAAAGTCCTCATTGGTCTCCTATCGCAAGAAGAACATATAACTGACCCGGGAGAAAAGAAGACCATATGTTCATGCCAAAATCTCCAATGGACACACTTCACTTCTCCTGCATCCAAATAGCCATAGCCTTGCTCTTGTTCACTCATGCCAATAGCACCACAGAGGGCAGCACATCTGCCCTGCATCCAAACGATGCGATTCCCAGCTGTGTTGCCGGTGAGAAGTCTGCCCTTCTTGCCTTCAGGGCAGGCCTATCAGACCCTGCCAACCTCCTTTCATCATGGAAGGGCGATGACTGCTGCCGATGGAAGGGCGTCTACTGCAGCAACAGAACCGGCCATGTTGTCAAGCTCGATCTCCGAGGCGATGAGAGTAGGCAGATGCTAGCAGGCAACATAAGTTCCTCGTTGCTTGGTTTAGATCATCTTCGATATCTCGACCTTAGCTGCAATAGCTTCGACAAGATACAGATGCCGGAGTTCATGGGTTCTCTCCATCAGCTGAGATATCTCGACCTATCAGCCTCACTGTTCATTGGAAGGATACCGCCGCAGCTGGGTAATCTCTCCAACTTATGGTACTTAAATCTTGGGAGTGACGAGTGACGACACATACTCCACTGATATCACCTGGTTATCACGGTTAACTTCCCTTGAGCACCCAGATATGTCTGGGGTGAACCTCAGCACAATTGTTCACTGGCTTCCATCGGTGAACATGCTTCCAACTCTGAAAGTTCTTCGTGTTACTAATTGCCTGCTTAAAAGTAGCCCTGATTCTCTTCTGCTCTCAAATCTGACATCTCTAGAAACTCTCGACCTTTCGGAAAACCACCTCCATAAGCATAGCAGGCCCAACTGGTTCTGGGATTTAACTAGCCTCACGTATCTAGGTATCTCGGGCAATGGTTTCTATGGCCCATTTCCAGATGGGATAGGTAATATGACCTCCATTGTGGAGCTTGATTTATCAGATAATAACCTTGTGGGCATGATACCATCCAACATGAAGAACCTATGTAAGTTGGAGAGGTTGGTATCTTTCAGTAACAATATCAATGGGAGTAAGGCAGAGTTATTCCATCGATTACCCAGCGGTTCACGGAATAAACTACAATGGTTGTCTCTACAGTACAACAATCTGACTGGAAGCCTGCCAACTGCACCAGTAGAATCCTTGAGCAACCTTAGCTGGCTGTATCTCGCTCATAACAGCCTAACTGGTCATGTCCCAGTGTGGATAGGAGAGCTCAAACAGCTAATAATTCTGGACCTTCGTTCTAACAACCTGAATGGGGTCATACATGAAGGTCATTTATCACGTCTAGGTAGGTTGGAGGAATTGAGATTATCAGACAACTCCATAGCCATCACAGTGAGCCCAGCTTGGGTTCCTCCTTTCAGTCTAAAATGGATTCATCTTCGGTCCTGTCAGCTAGGGCCTAAATTCCCAATGTGGCTTAGATGGCAAACACAGGTATGGAGTCTTGATATATCAAACACAAGCATAAATGACATGGTACCAGGTTGGTTTTGGATAGCAGCTTCCTCAGCAGAGTTTCTGAACATTCGAAATAATCAGATTACAGGAGTGCTCCCATCAACAATGGAATTTATGAGAGCAACAAATATGGATTGCAGTTCTAACCAGCTTACTGGTCCAATACCCAAACTTCCCATCACTCTGACCGACCTGGATCTCAGTCGGAACAACCTAGTTGGGCCACTACCATTAGACTTTGGAGCTCCAGGGCTTGAAACACTTGTTCTATATAACAACATGATCTCTGGGGCCATTCCATCTTCTTTGTGCAGATTGCGATCATTGTGGTTGTTAGATCTATCAAGTAATAACCTCAATGGATCAATTACCGATTGCCTAGTCAACAAGTCTAGCACAAACATGACAGATCTGACTCTAAGCATCGTTAACCTAAGCTTGAGAAACAACAACCTCTGGTGAATTTCCTTCACTTCTCCAGAAATGTCCACAACTCATCTTTCTTGATCTCGGACATAATCAATTCTCTGGGGCTTTACCAGCATGGATTGGGGAGAAGCTATCATCTTTGTCATTCTTACGACTGAGATCCAATATGTTTTGTGGTCACATTCCAGACGAGCTTACGGAGCTTGTTAATCTTCAATACTTGGACCTTGGCTACAACAATATTTCAGGGAGCATACCGAGATCTATTATTAATTGTACAGGCATGACACAAACAAGAGACAATGATGATCTTCGGGATGCATTCACTTCTGGAGTATATTCTGCTGGCAATGAACTAGTTGACTATACTGAGAATTTAACAGTACTCACAAAAGGTCAAGAGAGATTATATACAGGAGAAATCATATATATGGTGAATCTTGATTTATCCTGTAATAGTCTCATGGGAGAGATCCCTGAAGAAATCAGCGCTCTTGTAGCATTGAAGAGCCTGAACTTATCATGGAACAACTTCAATGGAAAACTCCCTGAGAATATTGGCGCCTTAATGCAGGTGGAGTCACTTGACCTATCGCACAATGATTTGTCCGGTGAAATCCCTTCAAGCTTATCGACTCTCACATCATTGAGTCGCCTGAACCTGTCCTACAACAATCTGAGGGGGGAAATACCGACTGGAAATCAATTGCAAACACTCGAAGACCCGGCCTATATTTATATTGGCAACCCCGGCCTCTGCGGTCCACCTCTCTCTGTAAATTGTTCGTCAATTCCAGGAGAAAACCACGGAGATGCAAGCAATGACTTGGTTTCGTTTTTCCTCGCCATGGGCTCTGGATATGTGATGGGTCTCTGGGTGGTCTTCTGTACCTTGTTGTTCAAGAGGAGATGGAGAGTTTCATGGTACTCGCTCTGTGACAGCCTGTATGATTGGGTTTATGTGCAACTGGCTGTTACCTGGACTTCCGTGAGAGCTAAAATTAATGGGTAGAAGCTTGAGATGAGATGACTATCACTGGTTCTTGGTTTTCTATCATGTAATGCTTTTGAGATTTATCATGAATGTATCAATCAATGTTTAGGTATTGTACTAGAACTAGTCAGTATATGTATTCAAGGCGCATTCCATCGACTGAGATTGGTATGCTGTTTTTCATATTGTACTGGAACCAGCATTGATTCTTGGTTTGATCTAGACATGTAATTTGATATACTCTGGAGATTTATCATGAATGTATCAATCAATATTCCAGTGTATTGTACTGGAACAAGTCATGCACATGTATGTATTCTAGGTCCACTGTATTGGAACTAGCCATGCACATGTATGAATTCTAGTCATGTACATGTTCTTCAGCTCTCTTCGATTATTTGGTTTTGGCCTGACCATTATCGAATTGTCGAACTGTATCCCCCTTGTGGTAATGACCGTTTTAGTTGTCTGCCTCTGCTTTATAGTAGTATAAATCAGCATATTTACTTCCCAAGTGCTGTTGTGCATCCTTCTCTGTGTGTGTTTGTTGGGTTTTGGGAGTACATTTTGGCCACATAAGCTGAAGATTTAAGTGTCATGTTTAGTTTGTTATACATGTATGGTTTCAGTTAATTTAAGCTGACCCACATCTAGCACAGGTTCCTTCACTTGCATTATTGCATAAGCACACATGTTATATATTGCATATGTGCAGGGAAAATGTGAGTTAATAAGAATTAAGATAATGCTTGTATCTTGTAGATATTCGCTCTGTTAATTTCTTTAATTCAGTCCTAGAAATAATTTATTTCATTCAGTCCTAGAAACTAATGCATATTGTGCGAGTTAGGGTCCATGATTAGAGGTGGGATCCAATATTGTGCTACTGCTACGGCTATCTTACTGTGCGTGTCAGTATGCAGAACCTGAAAAATGCTCTGGAAGCTTTGTTGGTAGATAATGATGCATCTGCTTCTGAAGCAAAGGGGGCTCACCAAATCTGATCTAGAAAAGAGAAGTTATCAAGTACGTACACTGCTGGTCTCTCCCGTTTCCAACCCGAGCGAATTTTTTTAAGTTTTCGTGTGTGCTTCTCTGAACTTACATCTTCTCTAGTAATGCCAGTTAGCAGTTACGTACTAAATTTCTTCCTGAAGTTTAATCCTTCTCCTGTTCCACGGACAAAGGCATATGCGTTCATGCAGTCCCCACCTTTTCCTCTCCAGCATTTCAGCTCGTTAATGGCGTTAACTGGAAAAGGGGAAAATAGTATGCCATGGCGTTCTGTTGGTCCTTGTCAGATAGCCATGGAAGAGTTGACAAGGAATCGTTCAGAGAAGAGAGACCGACACCGCACTGCTATGCTCGCATAGCACGGGCACGGATTACAGATCTTCATCCCCACTGACGCAGCTTCTCTTCTCCTCCCTCTCTCTGTTCTCCCAAGCCAAAAACTCTCCTGTTCTGCCTGCTCTGTTCACTCCCACATGCCCGGCGACCTGCGGGGAGCAGGAAAGAGGCGCTGAGTGGCTGCGCGCCGCGGGGAGTTCTTCCAGATTGGGTTCACTACTTTTAGTAACTATAAAAAACATTATAAACATATGTTCTAGTATTAGCAACAGAATTCACTACATATTATCTAAGAATTCTTAGACTTAAAATAGATGGTAGGATCTCTTAGCAACAGATTTCACCAGTTATGATCTAAGAATTCTTAAACTTACATTTATGATTACTACTTTAGTAACTATAGAAAAACATTATAAACATATGTTCTATTTTCATTCCAACAAATTCATGGTCCTTGCCTCCTTGGATAGTAGTACCTGGACCCTCCTCAAGCCAAGTAGTAGTTGTGAAAACCTGCGCTCAGCTCCACTCTCCAGGGCCTTTCGTTCATTAAATTCCTAGCCCGAAAGTCCTTGCTGGTCTGCTATCTCAAATCCCAGAGTATAACAGAGAAAACATCGTGAAATGGACATAATATAATGGCCACCAGCGACCCCCATGCAAATCTATGGTGTTGAAGTTCACACGTAACGCTGGTCTCAGGTACCTGCATATGAGTGACAATCAACCAGAAGAAATGTGGCCCACAGTGTCACTGTAAGCAGTTAAACATTGCAGAAAATTCAACAGCCAGGACACCAACTGTTGGATTACATATACTATATCATTTTGCATACTAATGGACCAAGAAGAACAAGACCATATATGTCCATGGTAAAGTATCCAATGGACACACTTCAGTTCTCCTGCATCCAAATAGCCATAGCCTTGCTCTTGTTCACTCAAGCCAAGAGCACCACAGAGGACACACCTGCGGTGCATCTGAATGACGCGATCCCCAGCTGTGTTGCTAGTGAGAGGTCCGCCCTTCTTGCCTTCAGGGCAGGTCTATCAGACCCTGCCAACCTCCTTTCATCATGGAAGGGTGACGACTGCTGCTGGTGGAAGGGCGTCTATTGCAGCAACACAACCGGCCATGTTGTCGAGCTGGATCTCCAAGGCACTTATTGCAAAACTGCAGATTGGAGTACGCCGGTGCTAG